>NC_034599.1:57599743-57611325 GCF_900095145.1 Mus pahari | reverse complement strand
ATGGGATCTTTATAGCGAATCATTTAGTGAAAAAAAAAAAAAAAAAAAAAAAAAAAAAAAAAAAAAAAAAAAAAAAGCCAGGTAGGAGTGAGTACCTGCAAAATGAAATCATCACCACACACACAGGCACACACATGTATGAAAACACATGTGCACACACACAGACACACACACATGCACACACACATATATGAATGCATGTACATGCATGCACACAGACACACACATACATACACACACATACATAAACATATGCACATGCACACACATGCATGAAACCTGGCTTAATGAATCTATGGTGACAAGAGTCAGAATCATGGCTGTCTGGAGGGACACTGATTAGGTAGGGGCACAAAAAATCCTTTTGGGTGCTTGTGTGGTATGGGAGCTGATTGCATGCAGATGGATAACAACTTCACTGTAAACCCAAGTTAATCACAGCATTATGTAAGCTAGACCTAAACAGAAAGATAAATAAGACAAAGAAGGAAAAGAGTGATGGTGTAGGGAGTGGGAAGAGGGGGAGGGAGAAGAGGAGGAGGGGGAGGAGAAGGATATGGAGGAGGAAAAATAGGATGAGGAAGAGGAAGGCGAAGGAAGAGATGGAAGAAAATGGAGAGGAGGAGGAAGAGGGTGGGAAGAAAAGGAGGGACATGAAGAGGAAGCAAGAGGTAGCAGTGGATGGGGAGGAAGGATAAAAGGAGGGAGAGGGGAGGAGGAGGGTTGTCTGGATTGGGAGACAGACACAGCAGAGGTGCAGGAGAGGGGGTCACAGGAGGATGGAGGGTCCACAGGAAGGTCTAGAGAACCGAGCAGTGAATGGTGTCATTTGGAGAGAGTGCTGAGCAGAAGAAAGGGAGGGGAGTAGAAAGGTCAGAGGGCAAGAGGATTCAGCTTGGGAAAAGCAGGTGAGGGGCATCTGTGGCCTGCATCCACTGCCAAGGCTCTGAGAGCATCTAAAAGTGCTAAGCGCTCACTCTCCTGTCAGCCGAACCTGCAGTGAGAATAATTGGATGAACTGAGCCCATGTGTGAGGAACATGCCCGGGGGCGATGGAAATGTCCTAATGCTGCCTGCTGGGGATGGCCGGGCAACCTAGTAAACTTACTAAAATCACCACTGACTTGCACACTTCTCACGATTAGATTACACGGTCGGGTGGCTGTTTTATAGCAAAGTTATTAAAACTCAGAGGGTAAAGCTTCCCTTCCCTTCTCAGTCCTCACTCTGCTGACTCTGTACCTTGTGAGCAACCTCACACCCGCCTGCAGATACCCCGCCGCCCTCCGAGGACGAAGGCAGAGGTACCGTCTCACAGTTTAGACACCCAGGTTTTGAGGTGGCTCATCAGTGGCTCCCAGTGCCTGCTTCCTCTGTCATATAACCTGGAAAAGGGGCTTTGCACCACACACCCATTTCACAGATGGGACAACGGATGTTCAGGTCTCTGTGGATTGATGTCTATATGCAGGTGAGGGCAGGCACAAGGTAAGGTGAGAGCCTGGGATCGAGCAGTGGAAAAGGTAGGTGGGCGGAGATTTTTGGAGACAGGAGAGAGAGAAGGAAGGAAGATGAAGGAAGAGAAAGATGATCCAGATTCCCCCTGGCTTTAAATAGCCACAGGTAGTTATGAATATCATATGTGGGCAGTTTACATCAATATCAATTGGCTCTGAGTAAACTGTGTGGACATTTTGTGGGGTGAGAATTTACTGATATAAACCTGACATATAAATTACAAGCCTCTAGAGTTTTGATTTTATCAGGTGGCTGGGATTTGAGACCACTGACCACAGTGGATGGATGGCTAGGAATGTGAGCACAATCCACAGCAAGAGAGCCAGAGATGGGCGGTCACTGCCTGGGGCTAGCTATGGAGGTAGTGGTGTCACCAGGGTCCCAGAATAGCTGGCAATAGTGCAGAATGGTGCAATTTTATAAATATTTTCTGCAACAGATCTCATGTATAGTGCCTATGGGATTTTGACCTTGTCGATGGAGAGCTGATTCATAGGAATCAGGAGGCCTGGGAGAACCAGTCTGAACAGCTGGCTGGACAGGAGTAGGAAAGGGCACTGGTATGGCACAGCCCTGGGCTAGGTGGACCCAAGATCTGCTACTCACCACTTCTTGCCACTGATATCATGCTGCTGTACTGTGTAGCCAAAGAAGGCAGCACTGGGACCAGCAATGACCCGGGGATTCCTGGTATCCATATTGAAGGTGTCCGTGAATCCTGCATGGGCACAGAAAAGAGAAATGGGTGAGTCTGCAGGGTGCAGGCACTGCCTAAGGGTGTGTCTGGGCCTGCTGGCTGCTCATCTGCCTCAGAGAGGCCTGGCTGTGAAACAGGTGGGTGCCTTAGTCTTTGAAGAGCCCTCGTGTGAGGTGATTGACAGGTCTCTGGGAGACTCCACAGTCTGATGGGAGAGGTATGAGATGAAGACCCTACCTTGAGAAGATACAGTTTGAACGGCGGACCATTTCTCACATGGCTGGTGCCTCAGCGCCCGAGCCAAGGTCCTGCTTACACATAGTGGCCGACTGAATAGCTAGAGACCAGGATGCTGGCAATGCCCACTACTTTTACGATGAGCCCTAGATTTCACACCAGCCCTATGCGGTGGACATCAGCACCTCTGTGAGCCTAATCTGTGGGAACTTGCTCTGCAGGCAATCTGGGGACAGGACCAAAGAGCCTGGGGAGCTGAGGCAGGGTCACCCTCTTTAAGGGCCAGACTTGGAGGACTGAAGAGCAAGAAGGCTCCGCCCACAGAGAGGGTCTCCCTCTCCACCTCAAGTCTCACCCTAGGATCAGAGCACAGTGTCCTTCATGGGGCTCCGTCTAGACCGGTCAGCCCCCTGCCCCCACCGCCCTCACCCAGTCTCCTTGGGGGGGAGAGGAGTGAGGCTTGACCACAGGAAAGAGACATTTAAGTTCCAGAATCCAGTAACTGCATATGTCTGCCCAAACCAAACTAACCAGAGGGTGGATTTCCTAAAAAAAAAAAAAAAAAAAAAAAAGATGTTGAGCCTTCTGACCTTGGCTCTCATCAACCTCTGATTGTTCTGAAATCCGTGGCTTTCGTTCCCTGGTGGTGATGTGTGTGTGTGTGTGGGGGGGGTGGCGGGTATAACCCCTCTCACAGATTACTGACCTCAGATTCAAACAAAACAAAACAAAACAAATTGTTTTTGATGGGACTCAGTAGGCTGGCTGCTGAGATGCCGGGAAGGCTGGCAGGGCAGTGTGTCACTCTTCTGCCCCAAGTCTGGTGACAGAAGGAGAATCCACAGCTCCCTGATGGCCCTCAGTCTGTGGCTGATGGCAGTCCTGTTCTCTTTTCCGGATTCTTAACTTGGCTTTAGAAAATGACCCGTTGGTCCCAAGGGATCAGAGCCGTAGCAGACTCAAGCTTGAGTGTCACGGGGAGACCAGGTCTCCAATCCACTTGGTGGAGACAAGGGCGGAGCCACTGCCTCCCACCAGGTCTCCAGGGCTGAGGGACATGGCCCAGTGTGACCCCGTCTACGGTCAATCCAGTGCTCCGTGATAGTTTAAGGAATGTGTGCTGAGTGTCTGTACTCGGCTGGACATTCTTACCATCTCACCTCGCTCTCCCAAATAGCTTCCCAGGGCTCTCAGGCGAGGGTGCCACAATCTCCAGTGAGAGCCGAGGGATTGGCTTAGAAGTGCTTACTGCACAAGGTTCAGCAGCAGAGGCTGACATTGACAGTGAGGACAAGGAGCAGTTGCTGCTCCTCCTGTCAGATCCAAGTCACTTGTAGAGCGTGAGGATTCTTGGAAAGCTCTTAGTGAGCTCTTCTTACTGGGTTCAAGACCCTTGTAAGTGAGCAAAGGACAGAGAATGGGGTTTCCCCAAAGTTGCCAGCCTTTCTTCCGGCCCCTCTTTATTCTTTGTATGTATATATGTATGTATGTGTGTGTATGTATGTATGTATGCATGTATGAATGTACATATATGTGTCAGTGCATAATGTACATATGCGCGAGTGCATGTAGAGGCCATATGTTGCTTCACAGTTAACTTATACCTTTGGTTTGAGACAGAGTCTCTCATTGACCTGAAATGTTACCAGGTAGCTGCGGTAGCTGGCCAGTGATTTGTATGCATCTGCCCATCTCGCCCATCTTGCTGTCATTAGGATTACAAACACACATCACTTGCCACACCTAGCTTTTACCACAGCGTCTGGGGATTCAAACCCAGGTCCTCATGCTTGTGAGGCGAATGCTTTACCCACGGAGCCAATTCACCTGCTTATTCTCTACCTCTTCTTTGGCGTGACTTTTTCTACAAATCTTCACTTCTGAAAAATGTCTGTTTGGGATCTATTCTGGGGAGTAGGAATGCTTGGCTGGCTGAGATACAGGCTTGCCGGAGTCCTCAGCCATGCCGAGTTGGCCAACGGGCTTGTTTGTAAGTCAGTGGAGTCTGAAGAGATGCCAAGAGAAGTGTGGATAAGGTGGGGCGGTTTGAGTTCTAATCTTAGCTTTGTTATCATTTGTCCGTGGGTCTGTCCAGTGAGAATATTTCTGCTTCTCTGTGCATCCGGTACTGTCACATAAGAGGGTTCAGCCCCACATCGTAAGTATACCTCCACATATATCAGTGGTTCTCTCAGGGCAGACACATAGCTGACTTCCAGTTGTCAGCACATGAGCATCTGCCTTGAATCTCTGCAAACAATTGAGAATTGGAGACCGGGCAGCCGGGAAGAATGCGAGCTCATCTGAGTATTGGCTAAACACATCTGGGAAGGGAAGTCTCCAGGCAAAAAATGATAATATTTTGCATTCCTAAGCCAAGGGGAAGAATTAAGGAAAACCATCAGCTCATACTCTGCACTATCCAGGCTTGGCTCTCCTCCACGTGTTTGCACCATGGAGACTTGGTCACAGGCTGGAGCTTCTGGATACGGAAGACATCAGAAAGATGGAGCCTTGGTGGGTGACCAGGGAGGGCCGTCATCTTTCCATAGAAACCCTAGCCTCATCCCCAGAGCTGGATGGTGCGACTCAACCCTCAGTGAGCTCCAGAGCAAGAGAGCAGGGCATCTCTGCGATGGTTCACACTAGTCACCAGCCCGATAGGATCTAGAATCACCTAGGAGACAGATCTCTGGATGTAAGGGATTATCTAGGTTACCATAATTGAGGTAGGAAGGTGCACTCTAAATGTGGGTGGCACCGTTCCCTGGTTGGCATTCTGAACCACGTGAAAAGGAGAGAGGGAGATGAGTACCAGGATTCATTGCACTCTGCCTCCTGACCGTGAGTGGGCACAGTGTGACCAGCTTCTCCTGCTGCCATGATGCACCATACCCTCACAATGTGAGTGAGAATAAACTAGCTCTGGCACCAGTCACCCATTAGGCTTAACCATTCCAGTCCCGAGGAAGTTGCTCTTCTCGAGTATTTTGTCAAAGTAACAAGTCACCATTACACAGTCCCCATCAGGACTCTCAATGTCCCACAGCTGCCCGCTATGACCTCTCAGGACCATGTAGTGCTGGAGTCTAAGGAGTCCCTCCCCTTCCATCTTTAGGGGTGTGAGCACCTAGAGAGGGTGGGAAGTCGTGCTGACTGGAGAGCAAGTGCCAAGGTCACAGGCCCAGGAGGGGACTACTGACAGAAACAGCACCTTACAGACTGAGAGAAGGGTGCATAGGTACGGAAAGGTCAGCTCTTAGGAGCTAAGACTGCTGTGGGAAGAGTGAGGCTGGGTGTAAGGAGTCTGTGTGCTTATCTGTCCTCATTTCCATACCATCTCATTAAAGACGAGGAGCTTGCAGAGCAGCCCTGGGAGCACCCCTGTGGGAGAGCACCCCTGTGAGGGAGCACCCCGTGGGGGAACACACCTGTGGGGGAGCATCCTGTGGGGTAGCATCCCTGTGAGGGAGCACCCCGTGGGGGAACACACCCGTGGGGGAGCACTCCTGTGAGGGAGCACCCCTGTGAGGGAGCACTCCTGTGGGAGAGCACCTCTGTGAGGGAGCACCCCTGTGGGAGAGCACCTCTGTGAGGGAGCACCCCTGTGGGAGAGCACCTCTGTGAGGGAGCACCCCTGTGAGGGAGCACCCCGTGGGGGAACACACCTGTGGGGGAGCACCCTGTGGGGGAGCATCCCTGTGGGGGAGCATCTCTGTGGGGAAGCACTCCATGGGCAGATGGGTGGCTTTCTTCAGGAGTCTCCAGGGGTGTTACTTCCTTCTTTGCTAGCACTTTAGTCTGATACAAGTGTCCCTGAGCTTTAGGGCTCCTGCGAAGGCCAACTGTACCTCCACCTCTCTGAGTGATTCAGCACCTAGCCTGGCCTTCTTGCTGTTAGAGTCAGGGCTACAGTGGAGACAGGTAGGGAGGGTGTTGGCTTTGTGACAGCAGGTCCCTTCTTACCACAGGCCTTCTGTTCTATAGAGTAAACTTGCCTGCACGAGGGTCTTCCCAGGGGAGACTGGAGCTCCTGATTATTCTTGCAAAGCCCACCTCACACTCTACTTCAATCAACGCAACAGTGTCACACTTCTTTAGCCAACAGTGCCCTTAGGGACATCCCGCCTCTGGCTAACTGTGCCTTCTCCTTTGAAGGCAACAGCATGGGGTTCGTCTAACTTTATATTCCTCCAGCCATTGGTATCAGTGGCCAGCCCCTGCACCCTTTCTTTTTCCCTTTGTGTCTCCTCCTTTCTTCTGTTCACCCACCCCACCCTCCTCTTCCTCTTCCTCCTTCTCCTATTTCTCTTCTCCCTCCTCTTCCTCCTTATTCTCCTGCTGAGAAGCAGGACAGAACTGTTTCTTTGGTTAGGACTTGCATAGATTTCCTTCCCTCAGGCAGGTGCAGAATTTCATACTTTAATAGAAAATGGGCTCTGTGTGTGTGTGTGTGTGTGTGTGTGTGTGAACATAATCGAGGAATTGGAAGAAGATGAGGGCATGCTACACAGAGGGAAAAAATGACTTCTTCCAATTAATTTCGGGGAAAGGGGTGAGGCTTAAGGGAGAAGGCTGTCTGGGTGGGTGTTGGGGGTGACCAGAGAAGGGAGGAAGGGGACGTAAGCCAAGGGGGAGACTTCCGTGGAAAGGCGTTGCCTCTTGCACCTTGCATGAGCAACACCCCTGGCTCTAAAGGAATCCATAGGGACATTATCTCATTTGGGAAGCAGCAGGTCCCCAGGCCACACCCTTGCTGCTCTGGCAGTCAGCACGCTTCTGACCCCGAGCAGGCCAGTAGGAAGAAGTAAAGCCTGGTCTCTGGAAAGCTGAGGTCACAGTGGCACGTCCCCTGGCTCTATATGGTCCCGTCTCTATATGAGTTCTCCACATGTGGAAAAAGACACAGCAGGTGTCTGAACACTCCCTCTCACAAATAAGGAGAGGGCTGGACATCCTCACTCCAGCATGGATAGGGCCTGCTTTGAGAGTCTGGAAGACTCAGAGGGGCTGACTGGTGAGCATGCTGGGGGCTTCACATGACCCATTCACCTCGTGCTCCTTTAGGAAGTTTCCTTTCCCTGTCCCGCCTCTTGAGTCCTTTACCAAAGAGGCCTCTCATCCTGAGCCAGGCCTCTGCTCTTCCTCAGTTTTCTATCCTAGCAAATACTTAACTTCAGTCTGCCCATTCTCTGAGGGCCACAGTCTGTGCTAGTGACTACTTGATATAGCTAATATGATCTGCCTCAGCTCTCCAAAGCTCTTACAGATCTACATGAGGAAGACTTTTCTGGATGGAAACAGCCAGCCGGGGTTTGGGCAGCCTGTGTGGAATTGAGTTGTGTGGAACCTTTACCCGGGCTATGGAGAGCAGGCGTTTTCAGGCCAGATGGCACCCCACTGAAGTAGAGGCCTGGACTGGGGCAGGGCAGGAGAAGTGGGGGAGGGCGGGAGAGAGATGAGAGAGAGCATCCGGAAGAGCCATAGTGACCCCATCCATTTGGGCTAAGTCAGGAGTCTGCCAATGTGCTAGTTAAGCAGATGTCAAACAGCAAACAGGCCAGGAAATTGAAAGTATGCTGTAGTTGGCTGGAATTAGCATGGTTTTCCCTCTCCACCCCAGAACTGTCAGTGCCTGTGGAGGACACATGCATGACCCCTTTAAGAGTAAGGGCCACAGATGGATGAAGGCCAGTGCATCCTTCTCTTCCTTCCTTCCTTCCTTCCTTCCTTCCTTCCTTCCTTCCTTCCTTCCTTCCTTCCCCCTTCCCCTCCCCTCCCCTTCCCTTCCCCTCCCCCGTCTCTCTATCGCCTTCAGAGCACCATGAGGAATATTGGTAGTTCCATGCTATGCTCTTCACACAGTGAGTGACACAAAAGAAAAACAAACAAAACCCGGATTGATCTGTAACTTTCTTGCTTAAAACCTTCTGGCACCCCAACTTGTACTCTTCACAGACACACAGACACATACCCCACACAATACACAAAGACACATACACACACGCGTACCACACACAGACATACATAATACATACAGACACAGAGACAGACACAGACACAGAGACACACAGACATCCCCCCCCCCAGACACACAGACACACAGAGACACAGAGACATACACAGACATGCTGCACATGGAGACCATCCATTCTCCAGGGTCCTTGGATACTGCAAGATCTGCTTTTCTCAATCCTAGTGTTTATCAGGTTCTGTGCTCCAGCCACACACAGTCCTTCCTTAGTGCCCCACACACCCAACTCCTTCCACCTGGAAGCTGCTCTCTTTGCCTGGGACAATCTTCTCCAAAGCATCTCTGTCTCTCTGTCTTTCTCTGTCTGTCTGTCTGTCTGTCTGTCTGTCTGTCTGTCTGTCTGTCTGTCTGTCTGTCTTATGTATATATATGTGTGTGTGTGTCATATAGGTGTGTATGCCTGAGTGAATGTGGAGGCTAGAGGTCAGCCTTAAGTGTCCTTCCTCAGAGCGCTGTCCACCTTGCCGTTTGACAAGAGTCTCTCACTGACTTAGAGTTCTCCTAGCTTTAGGCTAGGCTGCTGGCAGGCAAGTCCTGGGATCCATTTATCACCCCCAGAACTGGGATTCCATAAAGTATGTTTGCCCCACCCACCGGCTTTTACAAATGGGTTGTAGAAATGAAATTGAAGCCCTCGTAGATATAAGGTAACATTTCACCAACTGAGCCACGCTCACACCGTAAGCAAGCATGTACTGAGCCACGCTCCGAGTAAGCACTTCTCTAACTGAGTCATCTGCTGGCCCCTATCCATAACATACTTTCTCTGCTGGTGGCTCCTTCTCAACACCAAGTTCCAAGGTCAGACCTCTGAGATGTTTGACCATCTTATGAAGAACCCATTTTTCTCTCCCATAGCATCTTCTTTACTTCTTTCACAGTCAAAAATGATTGCAGGGTCTTTAAGTCATACAAGGGAAGGGACCAGCATGTGCTGGAGCCTTCTTCCGAGAGCTGATCGGATTCAAGCTCATATTTAGCCATGATGTGTTAGTCGGAAGGTTTATACCAGGGTAATTGGCCTCTGCTTCAAATTAAGATTCTCTCTACTCCAGGGCCGGGGAGGTGGCTCACTCAGTAAAGCATTTGCATCATAAGCCTGAGCATCTTAGGTCAGGTCCACAAAACTCATTAAAAAGCCAGGCGCTCTGGTGCTCACCTGCTTTGGGATGCTGAGAGCTGCAAACCTGTAGGCCAGCTAGCCAAGTTTCAGGCCAGGGAGAGACCCTGTCTCAGACATGGCAGAAGGTGTCTGAGGACTGACATCCACGGTTGTCCCCCACATGACCCCACACATGTGCCATGCATGCATGCACCCCACTGACACCCTCAGCTGTACACACACACACACACACACACACACACACACACACACACTCTCCTTCCACTTCATTCCAAGAAGCAACATCAACTGATAAACATTTCACAGCACAGCACTGGAAGGGAATTTGTTCTTTTTTCTTTATCTTGAGCACCTAGGACAATGCTTAGCACACAGCAGGTGATCATTTGTGAAAGATGAAAGCAAGGATACACTTGTGAGACACTAACCTGCCATAGAAGTTACTGGACTATAATAGCTACAGCCCCAGGGAAGGGAGAAGCTTAGAGTGGTGAATTTGGCTCCAGAAGTCTTAGCTCCATCCCTAGTGTGGTTCTTTTTCCTGGCCCTCAATTTCCTTTCCTGAAAAGGTACCTGCTGGACTACGTGCCTGGTCTCTAAGTCCTAGCATGGGGTTTAAAGACATCCATGCACGCTCACTCTGTGTCTCAGTTCTTGAGGTCACCGTACAGCACAGCTGCCCGGGTGCTGTTCGCACAGATGTCAGTGGTACAGTTTCCAGCTCAACAGCTGCCCTGTGACCCCCTTTCCCTGACATGCTAACCAGCTCTCAGAGCTTGGTTTGGTTTCCAGTTCCTGGGCTTGGGTCTCATCTGCCTTGGGTGTGTAAATAAAGAGATCTGTGCATCCAAGATTAGCCTCAGCCAGGGAAGTGGGCAAAGCCGGGCAAACAGCAGGGCAAAGCTAGAGATGTGCAATTTGTGGCAGGGCTTTCCCTTGGACAAGAGGAAGGAGGGTAATGAGGGCCCAGAGAGCTGCCGGCCACCCTGATCTGGTTCTTTGAATGTCAACTAAAAAAAGGAGTTGTGGGGGGCCCTTCCCTTCCAAGCTAGCAGGCTCACCCTGCAGTGGATGCCCACACCCATTTAGAAAGTTCTTTAGCTGCATAGGGCTCAACACAGACCCACTGGATGCCACTGGCTTGCTTGTTGGGGATGGGAGACTTTGAGGAGAGAAGCCTTGGCTGCTTGAGGCTCATGTGGAAGTCCTTCTGGGTTTGGATATAGGTCAGGGTTTTTGTCTGTCTGTCTGTCTGTCTGTCTGTTTGTTTTGAGGCAGGGTTTCTCTGTATAGCAGCATTGGCTGTCCTGAAACTTGGTTTGTAGACCAGTCTGGCCTTAAACTCAAAGATATCCACCTGCCTCTGGTTCTTGAGTACTGGAAATAGGTGAGTTTTGTGGTTGCAAAACCATCTCTATTTTCCACTGTACTTTCACATGAACCATCCGTTGTCATGGAAACAGAGAACTGCTGGTGGGTAGTGAGCATCTTGACTCCGGAGCGATGCACACCAAGGGTGGGCCACCTGTGTGGGATGCTCAGACTCTGTCAAAGTCTTGTTGTTGAGCATCAAGGGGGCAAGGGAAGGTCTTGGGACCCAGGATTCCTCATGAATGTGAGGAAGATCAAGGTCTAGCCTGTTTCCTGGTGCTAGAAGAAACTATCTTGAAATAGAGTTCCTAGGGCTGGGTGGTAGCTCAGCCAGTAAAGTGTCTGCTGCACAAGCATGAAGAACTGAGTTTGATCCCTGAGAACACACGTTGGAAAAAAAATCTGGCTATGGCAATGTGCACTTGCAGTCCTGGTGCTAGGCGTGTGGAGCTGGGTGGAAGCAGGGCTTGATAGCCGAGCAGCCTAAGCTACCAGCAAGCTCTATAGACACCAGGGAAAGACTGAGGGTAACACCCGAGGCTGTCCCCTGGCCTCTGTGTGCAACACCCGAGGCTGTCCCCTGGCCTCTGTGTGCAACACCC
>NC_034599.1:57547809-57599327 GCF_900095145.1 Mus pahari | reverse complement strand
AGGCTGTCCCCTGGCCTCTGTGTGCAACACCCAAGGCTGTCCCCTGGTCTCTGTGTGTACTGCACATGTACCTGCACACACACAAACACACACTGTGGCCTCTGTGTGTATTGCACCTGTACCTGCACACACACGAACACACACTGTGGCCTCTGCGTTGGCCTCTGCGTGTATTGCACATGTATCTGCGCACACACGAACACACACTGTGGCCTCTGTGTGTATTGCACATGTACCTGCGCACACATACAGACATGCACTGCACCCTGAGGAAAGTGAGAGAAATGACTGTCCTGACAACTGGGCACCTGTTAGCCTCTCTAGACCCTGTGACCCACAAGAGGACAGCTGTCTCCTAAGGAAGCTTTAACAAACCCACAGGGGACAGCCACATCAGCCAAGAAGTCACATTGCAGCAATGGAGAACATCCAAGTCTGTCTCATATAAAGTTCCCCAGTCAAACGGGGCATCCCATAGCTTCTTAGTTCTGGGGAGCAGAGGCTGAAGGGGATCCGTCCTTCCTGGGGACCATGTGGCAGCACTTGGCATACCTATGGTGCGGTGGATGAGTCTGTGTGGAACACACAAAGATTAGCCAAAACTGTGTGAACGAAAAAGTAAGAAAGAGGAGCTAGGGACATGGCACAACCTGTCGAGTGTGTGCCTAGTACGCGTGGAGCCCTGGGTTTGATCCTCGGTGCTGCATAAACTGGATGTGGTGAATATGCTGTGGACCTAGTACTTGAGAGGTAGAGGCAGGAGGATCAGAAGCTCATTTATCTTTGGCTACATAGTGAGTGTTCAAGGCTAGCCTGGGCTACATGAAACCCTGGAAAAGAGGAATAGGGAAAGAGAAATAAAGGGAGCAATGGAAAAAACTAAAAGGAGGAAAAAAATCCAATAAAGTTTCCTAAGATGATCAAATTGCTGAGCTTGGGGTCTGCTTCTCTTGACAGCAGAGGTCTAGCCTTGGGAAAGCCCCCTGGAATCAGTTTGTGGAGTTTGGCTGCCTGGATGGAACCCCAGGCTGTAGCTTATCACCTGTGTGATCTTGACTAAGTGACGCCACATCTACATCACAAATACTGCTACTAGAATTTACTGAATATCCTATCACTGGCCAATATTCTGTTGGGTATTGGATACTCTTTCTGATTTTTCACACTGATCCTATAGGGTGGGCACTATAGTTTCCATTGCACTCTCTAGAAAGAAGACTTGTCGGGGCAGGTCCGAAGCCCCACATCTGAGGTCCATGCGCCTGAGAAGGGCATGGTTGGGTGCAGACTCAGACCTTCCACCTGTAGCCAGGTTTCCCATAAGTCACCAGGGAATATTCAGGTCACATGACTCCCAGAGACTGGGCGCTAACCTGGGTTCCATGCTCACCCTCCCCATCTTCCCAGGCTCCCCCCCCCCAAGTCTTTCTTAGGTGAAAGGTGACATGCTGCATTCTGTACTGTATGATTGGCACGATAATGAGGCAAAAAGTTCTTCTCTGTTGTCCCCTGTTGCCTGGGGGACAGCATTGTCCTGTTATATGCCTGCATGTCCACCACAGGAACCCAAGGCCTCTTCTGTGTTCCCTGAAGTCCCTCAGAGAATGGTGGTGAGCAGCGTGGGCCATCCAGGCCAGCTTGTGGTACTTCTGGGCTAGCCTGTGGTGCACCCATTCCCTACTTTCTAAAGTCTTTCAAGAAGTCTCCACACCCTTCAGCAGGCTTCCTTGCCATGTCTACCTGTGATCCTAGACTACCATCCAACCCTTCTAGCCTGGAAACAATTCATTTATAGATGGCTGGAAATTATAATTATAAACATCAGCATGACAGTCTGGTGTCTTAGGAAAGGCGAGTAGGGGGGCTATTTATTAGCCAATGGGACTGGGAGTTAAGAGCTATGAACTACTAATTCCACTGTCTCATCTGTTCATTTCTACAACTATTGCTTGCCTACTCTGGCCAGGTGCAGGGCTGGACCTTAGGATATCTAAGTAAATACAACCTTGCTCTCATTGGATTACATTGTTACAGCCTGCAGTGTACACCATGAATAAAGGAGGCCGGCCATAATGTGAGATGCCATTCAATGCCCCCTAGGGGTGATAGTGGGACTGGGGATGGGGGGGGGGGCTCTGTCTCCATGAGAGTTTGCAGAGGAGAGTGGGATTTTAGTGAGCAGTAACTAAAATTGGGGCCTTGGTGAGTTGGGAACCAGAAAAGAAGTTGGGGGTGGGGGGAGCTCTAGGTGAGTGATGTCCGCCATAGGCTCAGGCATTTGGACACTTGGTCTCCAGTTGGTGTCACTTTGCAGAGGAAACGGTTATGGAGAGGCACAGCCCTGGAGGAAGTGTGTCACTGGCGGGGCCTCTCTTAAAGCCTCCCCCTGCTTCCTGTTCGCCCTCTCTCTGCTTGGTGCTTGCTGTTAAGGCTGTGCTCTCTCGGCTTCCCACCTCTGCTGCCATGTCGGCCAATTGTTGCCATGCCTCCGCCCAGCCATGGTGGACTGTCCTTCCTCTGGAGCATAAGCCAAAGAAAACTCTCCCTTAAGTATGTTGTCTTTGGTCACAGTGTTTTCTCATAGCACCAGAATAACTAATACAAAGTAACTAATACACCCCGAGTCTGGGGCTGTGGGACTCTAGCATTAGCTGAAGATAGAGCCAGAAAATCAGGGGTCTACTCAGGGTGAGGGGGGAGCCCAGTGGGGTTTGCAGCATGACCCAAGCTAACCTAGCAGTTTCCTCTTGGTTGTAGGGCAGAACAGCATTCAGGACAAGGGAAAAGTCAGGGAGACGCGTTAGGCACCTATACCGTGAGCCATGGGGATGTCTTCAAGCCCTCCCTGTGGTACCCCCCAGGCTCTGCCTGCCTCCTGGTCTTAGTCCTCTGGATTGGCTAATCCAGACATTGGGGACTTGGAGGCTTCAGGTCCAGGGTGGTGTGGGACCAGGCTCTCGGGCAGAGGTGGTGTGAGGGGCTAGGTTTAGGATGTGTGGGATAGAAGTCAGGCAGGTCCATACTGAAAGAACCAGAGAACATCTGAGTGGCAATTTGGTCCTGTTTGGGAATGATGGGCAGGGCCTATTTCAGGGTCTGCTAGTGCCTCTGCCCTTGGCTGGCTTCACCATCAGCAGCAAGCACATTCCATAGCTGGTGATTGGCTTGCGGTCTGGCCCGGCTCTTTCGATGGTTTCTTTTGCTCTTTAAAAACCAGAATTGGAGTTCTCTTTAAGTTTAGGGCATGAATCACTGCTTGTGGCCTGGAAGGGGGATGGAGGGACACATCTCTGTGATGTTGGGTGCTAGAACTCACTCAGTCTGTAGGCCCCTGCAGCCAACTGTGGGATGGATCCCAGTCCAGACACTGGTCCTATCAGTTTCTGAGCTTCTAGCTGACCTGGCCCTGAGTGCCTCTCCATCCACTTCACAAGGTCACCAAGTCCAGAGCTAACCATAATCAGAAGGACTTCACACTTGGGTTCATGTCCTAGTTCTTGAAATTTTCAATCGTTTTCAAACAGGAGGCCTTGAGTTTGACTTTGCATAGATGCCTACAGTTTATATAAAGTAAGTCCTGCAGATATGGTAACTGGGGTGATCCAACTGACAGTAGCTTTGTCTACATATTATTTATGGATTTTATAATTTCCACCAATTACTATGAGGGGCTGTGATTTCCCGGAAAAGAACAATTCCAGAAGGAGGAGAGGAAATAAGATGATTTTATGGTTCCTTTCCTGGAAGAAAAAAAGAGTAAGCATCTTAGGAATGCACCAGACAGAGAAGGGGGGTGGTGGAGATGGAAAGATGTCTACAGAGAACCCCACAGTGGTCTGTAGAGAATCATCAATAGTCTATAGACAACCCCTAGTGATCTACAGAGAACCCCCCAGTGATCTACAGAGAACCCTCTAGCAGTCTACAGAGAACTCCAGTAGTCTACAGAGAACCCCCCAACAGTCTACAGAGAACCCCCAGTGGTCTATAGAAAATCACCAATAGTCTACAGAGAACCTCCACAAGTCTACAGAACATCCCCAGTGATCTATAGAGATCTCCCCAGTGATCTACAGAGAACTCCCAGTGGTCTACAGAGAACCCCCAGTGGTCTACAGGAAACCCCGAGTGATCTATAGAGAACCCCCAGTGGCCTATAAAGAATCCCCAGTGATCTACAGGAAAACCCCAGTGGTCTACAGAGAACCCCAAGTGATCTACAGAGAAGTTTGGCTTAGTTGGGTGATGGTGGGAGAAAAGAACTAGCTATTATTCTATTTGGCATCCTGGAGTTCATTGCCATGGTAACTCACCTACCTTGCCCCACATGCCCCAAGGAACAAACAAACAAAGCCTCTGTCTATCTTTGAGCAGCAGCACCACCCAAGCCCGTGACAGGGATTTTCCTCTCCTGTCAGACTAGGAGGCTGAGGGGCTGGACCATGAACCCCTGCTTCACCCGAAGGCTACCATTGGCATCGATTAGCTTATCAGGACTGAAAACTCTGAGCGGGTCTTGCCTGGGACAGTGAGAGGGAGAGAGTGGGTTGTGGGACCACCTGGGCAGTCAGTGTTTTGGGCACTTTGAGGCAGGCAGGTGACAGAACCCCTGGGAGGGGCCCACTCCGATAAATCACCACCCTGGACCAAGGCTCACTTTCTAAAGAGAACATCCTGTATGGATTAAGAGTAGAGGCTTGCGGATGGGGGATCTAGCTTGCTTCGGATGCATGAGGTCCTGAGTTCAATACTATCCCCATACCGGAGGCAAAAAAAAAAAAAAAAAAAAAAGCCAGGGAGACAGGGAGATCCTTGCACTGCCTTTGACTCTATGGCCATGATCTTGGACTAGCTATCTGACTTTTCTCTTGGAACCTGTGCCTCCGTGAGAAAGAGCCTGCCACAGTGCCTGTCACCAACCAAGTAAAAACTGATGAAGGGCTGCGGAGATGGCTTAGCAGTTAGGAGCACTCTCTGTGCTTTCAGAGGACCTGAGTTTGGTTCCCATTACCCAAGCCCAGGCAGCTCATAAACACTTCTAAGTCGGTTCCAATGCAAGGGATTGGATACTCTGTTCTGGCATTTACAGTCCCCTCCCCACGTGGCATGTGAACGCCCATATTCAGTCCCACACACATACAAAAAGAGAAGAAATGATGAAGATATTAGAACAACAGTACCAGCTTCCATGGACAGAGGCTTATGGGCTGCCAAGGACCATTTAGTACAGTGAACGTGGATGGATCACATATGAGCCACTAACCAGATCATCAGCCTGAGAAGGGCTTATTCTCATTTTATGGTTCATGAAATGAGCCCCTGGGAGGGGGAACTGCCCCAGACTCACCCACCTAGAAGGGATCTGAATCTAGGCAGGCTGGCTACCACTGCTTAGTAAAGGGTAGCAGTTAATGTGCCAGAGAAAGAGGTGAGAGGCAGCAGAGAGGGGCTGGGCCGTGTGGACTATTCCATCCAGGAGAGATTTCACACATATGATAACTTAGGTCTTAAGGGCGCCACATGAAAGCTCTCTGCAGAAGTTTAGTTTATAGATGACTCTAGTCTCTGCTTTCTTCCCTCACTGCTCACAAACTGCTGAGCATTAAGTGGGCAGGAGAGTTGTCACCTTTGAGATGTGATTTGTGTGTCGTGTGTACATGTTCTTGTGTATGGGTGCAGGTACATGGGCGTCAAGGTCAGACGCCGTTCAGTCATGCTTTACCTTACTTGCTGAGGCTAAGTCTCTTGATGAACCTGGAACTCTCTGCTTCAGCTCACCCCAGGGATCCTCTGTCTCTGCCTCCCCAGGGACGAGATGACGGGTGTGCACTAGCACTTCTGGCTTTATTACATGGGTTCTGAGGGACGGAAGTATGATCCTCAGACTTGCATGGCAACCATTTTACTGTCTGAGCTTCCTCCCAGCCCTCAGATGTGATTTTTTTGATCATGACAATCCCTTCTTTTTAAATTAAGCTACACTGCAGTAATCAACATTGACTCCAAAAAGAAGAACCTGACGCTTGTGGAGAGATGGTAATACCCCAAGTTGGGCATTGTGGAGAGGAAAGTGCGTTCCTCAGATTGCCCAAATGAACTCTCCATCCACACGGCAAGAGCCAAGCCAGTCGTCCCAGAACACGGTTTTGGTCCAAGCAACAGGGACAGGACACTGGGAAGGTGGATGCAGATGGGGAGGATGAAGTGGGGTTCCCTACTGTTGCAGAAGGAGGAAGCGTGAGATTCAGAGATGGCAAGTGAGAGGGGAGCTCCTAGAGGGTCCGCAGTCCTGCGTGGCTGGGAACCATGAGAAGGGTATTTGCATCTCCTCTCTGAGGGGTGGGGGCACAGGGGTGGTAGCTAGTCATCCCACTTTATGATGACTGAGGGGTTTGGGAGGGGGAGGCACAGTGATCAACTGCATCTCAGTCTGCCCTTCCAAGCTGCGGGGAGGGGAGGGGGTGTGTGTCGAGCCTTTTAAGTCTCCAACAGCCACAGAGCTGGTACTCCACCTGGGTTCCCGTTGAGGGGGAAGCTACACCCACAAGGACACACAGAAGTGAGCTGGTCTTTCCCCTCCCTAATACCAAAGAACCACCTGCACCAAGATCAAATAGATTTTAGGAAAAGCTCAGAGCCAAAATATTAAGTCCTTCAGTCTGTTCTGGGACCAAGACAGGGCCAGGCTGGTAGGAGTGGGAGAGTCTTGGTTTTTAGGGTTCTGGCACTTATGTCTCTGAGCCTGCAGTAGACCTCCTCTGCCATCTCCTGTAGACTTGAGCTCAAGCGGAAAGACTCTGAACACCTCAGATCCTTCCTTAATGACCTAAGAGGCAGCTTCTGGAGAGGAAGACAGCGTGGCGCCACTCGCTAAGCACTGGGAAAACCTATTTGGTCTTTGCAATAACTACAAATGCTGTTACTACCCTTACCTTGTAGAAGAGGAAACTGAGGCACAGGTAGTCGTTTGTCAGGGGAAGTAAGGCCTAACTGCAGAGTCCAGGCCAATTTCAGACAGAGAGACTCTGGGACCTTCGTTGCCACAGTGCCTGATCTTGCCTTGTGTCTTCCTGGAGCCTCCCAAAGGACCCATATGATTCACAGGTAAGGGACCAAAGTGAATTCTGCCCTTGGGCCAGGGAAATGACCCATGGATCCCTTAAACCCTTCCAGTACATGGAATCCAGACTAGTCAGGCACCTTTATGCTTTTAAAATGAAAACGGTGGTGGCGCACGCCTTTAATCTCAGCACTCGCGAGGCAGAGGCAGGCAGATTTCTGAGTTCGAGGCCAGCCTGGTATACAAAGTGAGTTCCAGGACAGCCAGGGCTATATAGAGAAACCCTGTCTCGAAAAACCAAAAATAAATAAATAAATAAATAAAATGAAAACGGGTGTTGTGGCATTGTGGTATTTGTGACCCCAGTGCTGTGGAGGTGGAGATAGGATGTTCTCTCAGGGTCATTGACCAGCTGCCCCTTCCTACTTGGCAAGTCCAAGGTCAGTGAGGGACAGTCTCAGAATGGTGGATAGTACTGGATGGTGCCAGGAACAACACCTGAAGCCTTTCTAAGGCTCCACACTCATTTACACACACCCACACACTTACACAAGCACACACAGCCAAACACCCCCTACACCCAAACACACATACATACAAATTTACAGAAGCACCCACACATTCAGACACACACATACACACTTGAGCACCCATACACAAATTGCTACCCCTTCATTCTTTAGTCCCTAGAAATACGAATAATGTCATTTTAAGTTCCACACACTATGCTTTGGGAGGTGTGTGTGGGGGTGTGTGATCCAGTCCCTTTTCCAGGAAGCCTTCCTTACTTGTCTACTGGATACTGAATCTCTCCTGTATGAACACACACACACACACACACACACACACACACACACACACACACGCCTTACTTCCTCTGCTCCCTTAATTCCCTCACGCCTCTGCTTAATTCTCTCAGTTCTTGCCCTACCCTGAGCCACAGCAGGGCTCAGGTGGCAGAGGCATATGAGCCCTACTTTCTTCTTGCAACCTGATGCCCATCTAGCATTGACGGATATGTTTGATGAGTCCCATATTCCAAAAACCCAAAGTGATCAGCAATAATGCAGAAGTGGTTTCCTCCGTATAAAGGAGGTGATGAGTCACAAATCCTGTCTTGAGAGGTCCTTCAACACTCCATCCCTCAGAGCTCCACCCACTTCAGTTGCACGAACATTATCAACCACTGATAGAGCCCCACTGTGTACCAAGCCTCAACTTCCACAACTCAGACAGCTCCCACAACTCAGAATTCTGCCTCCATTGTCCCCCATGAGAAAAGCTTTTAGAGAGCTCACAAGGTCTGTGCAGAGCTACTGTCCAAACTCTTGCTCTTAGCTTTGGGATGCTTGGACTGTCGTTCTCTGGGGACACCTGTCTAGAGTCACCCAGGAGTTTTTATCTCCTTCCTGTGGATAGATTTCTAGTGACTGCAGGCAGTTCCTTCCCTAAGTGTACCTCCAGTGGGTTTCTCTCACTGGAGTTTTCTAAAAGCTTCTGGTCTGGCAGTAACCCGTTCCCCGCCCCTCCTCCAACCCGAACTTCGTGCAGTAAAGTTTACTTTCCAACTGTGTCTCTGGGATCAGAATGAAACCCAGCCAGTTTCAAGAGGCCTTTCATTTGCAGGCGATCCCAGAAGCAGCAAAGGACAGAGGGATATACTTGTGTCCCCAGATGGGGACAACCGACCACAGCTTGGAGAGAGCCACCCGACTGGGTAGGGGTGAGTCTTCACTTGTACTTCCCGAGGGCACCTGTCCAGCTGTCACTGTCCTCTCCTATTGGTCTCAGCTAGTGCCAGAGACACCGAGAAAGAGCGGCAAGGTTGGCAGCCAGTACCAACCAGCTTGTTTCTTAGGCTCTATCTAGCTCTGGCTCTGGCTCTGACTCTGGCTGGAGCATTCTGCCACACTGTGAAGGGGCCAGGAAAACTTTCCCTAGCCGCACGCAGCACAATGCGGTTGGCTGAAGCTGGGCTGGGCACCCGCAGTGTGGAGGCCTGAACTAGGGTACCCCAGGCTGAGAACCCAAAGACTTGTCTCTCTTTCCTTCCTGGCGGGTGCCGAGGTTCCTGCTGCGCCCCCACACCTGGAGTACATTAAGCAGCGGCGCGCGCGCGTTACAGTGACGGCGGCTTCTCCCGAACTACTGAATAATTGCATAATTCTAAGCGCGAGTTGGGGACGCTGCTCTGTTCCTACACCAGTGTTAAGTATCTGCCCCACCGGTCCTGGGCTGAGGGATTGTGTCCTCTGTCTCTGGTGGGGCTGAAGAGAGTTTACTAACGCCTAGCAGCCAAACTGGAGGGATTTGGGGTTTCTTAGGACTCCGGGATCTCTTAAGACTCCCGGCTCTCCAGAGCCCCCACGATCTGGCTCTCCACACTTCAGGGGGCTCTGCCTTGGGTGGCGGCGGGGGCAGTCGGGTCATGCTCATTCGGCGCTATCTGTCTCCTTCCTCAGCTGGGGCCTTGGACCCTCGTCAATGGAGGGATGCCCGGATGGCAGAGTGGATACTTGGGAATTGTCCCCAGAGCCATATCGGGTACATCAGAAATGCTCAGTGGTTCTAGCAACCCGAGTCCCGTCTTCTTTCCCCAAACACATCAGAGTCCTAGAAAGAGTTTCCTAGGCACACGTTCCCTCCTTTGCTATCTTGGCGGGACCGTTTTAAAAGCAGCACTTCTCCGCAGACTTGTGTCCCCAAGTGCTGTTGAAGGAGGCACGTTGCATCTCTCTTCTCTCAACTGGAGCTAAGGTCCTGGAGGACTAGGGAGGGGCTCCCGGAAGGAAAGAGAGGCTAGGGGGACACGTACCTGGCCAGAGACTGAGGGTCCAGGCCACCAGGAGGCCCCTGGGCAAGTCCATGGCCCGCTGTTCGGCGGCGGGTGTCGCGATGGTCGCGCGGCTGAGAGCCAGAGCGACAGCCTCGGTTCGCGAGCGTCCTGAGCCTGCACTGCTCCAAGCTCCGGCTCCCTGACAGCAGCTCAGAGGAAGTGGGAGGGCTCTGGCGGCGGGGAGGGGCGCGGACACCGCGGCGGCCCTGGCTCCAGGCCAGTCTAGGCCCCTCTGCCACCTGAGCCAAGGGCAGGCTGCTGCCCCGACGCCCTCGCCAGTATCGCCCTCCCCCACTCCCAGCCCCATCTAATCTCAGGGTCACAGTAGAGGATGGCTTCTGGGAGCCAGCCACCTTGCCAGCTTGGTACCTGCCTCTCCTCCATGCCCAACCAAATCAGGGTCTGCTCCGGAAAAGCGAATTATGGAGTCCATTTTCTAGGGGGAAAGAGCTGAATAAATACCATAGGTGAACCTAAGGTGATCCAGGGCCACTCTGTGACAGGTCGTCTTTGGACAAGTTGGATGGATTTCCCCTCTCTTAACAACATTCCTTTGTCTCCCCGTTTCCTGGGCCGCAAAATGTCAAGGCTACAGTGTTTCTTGGAACCCTGGAATAAATGCAGACCACCTCCAGTTTCCACCGCCTCAGCCTCCACACCTGAACAGGGACTGCACCTGAAGGTTCCTGAAGCTTTTCTTTGGAACCCAGGCTCTATTCCCCAGTCATTGTATTCACCGACAGTTAACTTCGAGGCACATTTATTGCCCGAGATTTTTATTGGGGGGGGGGGGGTTGGGCCGCTATCTGTGAGCATGGTGGCTGGCCTTCCCAGCAAGGGAGGAGCAGACGAATGCAGCAAGGCAGGGGGAGGGAAACGCAGAGTATGGAACCCACTACTTTTTCAGAACCTTCCAAAGGCTACCATGCAGATGTGCAGACACATGCAGGCTAGTCTCTTTCTGCTCTTGTCTTCACTGTATCATGCACACCCACATACCCACCACACCCTAACCAACTGATATATTTGGTCTCTCTCTCTCTCTCTCTCTCTCTCTCTCTCTCTCTCTCTCTCTCTCTCTCTCATCTCCTTGGTTTGTAAGGGCACTCAACTACCTATCTTCAGGAGCAGAAGAGTGTTTTTAGTGTATGCACAAATAGATGGATGAATAGGAAGGATGAGTAGGAGCCCAGAGGGAAGGGCATCTGAGAACAATTGGCTTTCAGGTGGGATTCATGAAGGATAAGCTGGGCATTGAGACGCTCTACCATTTGCAAAGGCTGAGGAAGCTGTTTTTATCCCGGGGGAGTGGAAATGAGAGGAAGGGAGGAAGGGAGAGATGGAGAGAGGGAGGGAGGGCAAGGGAGGGAGAGGGAGAGAAACAGAGATGGAGAGAGAAAGGAAGAGAAGGAGGAAGAGGAGGATGGAGGGGAGGGAAGATGAGTGTAGATAAAAAAGCAAAGGAGAGAGCAGAGGAGAAGGAGGGAAGGGAAAGAGGAGGTGCAGGTCTTGGGCTCGAATGCAGTGCACAGATGTTCTCACCTTCAGGGCTAAGTTTCAGAAAAGGAGGGCATGACAAAGGGGCAAGCTTTCTTTTTTTTTTTTTTTTTTTTTTTTTTTTTTTTTTTTTTTTTTTTTTTTTTTTTTTTTTTTTTTTTTTTTTTTTTTTTTTTTTTTTTTGGTTTTTCGAGACAGGGTTTCTCTGTATAGCCCTGGCTGTCCTGGAACTCACTTGGTAGACCAGGCTGACCTCGAACTCAGAAATCCGCCTGCCTCTGCCTCCCGAGTGCTGGGATTAAAGGCCTGCGCCACCAGGCCCGGCTTAGGGGCAAGCTTTCTTGCTCTTCTAAAAGAGCCTGAAGATCAAAAGAACCAACTTCTCTTTGCCAGGACAGGTGTGGGGTAGGATAGGTGTGGGGTAGGATAGGTGTAGGGTAGGACAGGTGTGGGCTGGGACAGGTGTGGGCTAGGACAGGTGTGGGCTGGGACAGGTGTGGGCTAGGACAGGTGTGGGCTAGGTCAGGTGTGGGGTAGAACAGGTGTGGGCTAGGTCAGGTGTGGGGTAGGACAGGTATGGGCTAGGTCAGGTGTGGGCTAGGACAGGTGTGGGCTAGGACAGGTGTGGGCTAGAACAGGTGTGGGCTAGGACAGGTGTAGACTAGGACAGGTGTGGGCTAGGACAGGTGTGGGCTAGGACAGGTGTGGGCTAGGTCAGGTGTGGGCTAGAGGATGCAGGATCTGCCTTGGGATGAGGCTGACACTGCTTGTCTTAAAGTGAAACACTGCATGCATGCTGGGAACAGTTTGACCCTTGTAGTGCCTGGTTTAATGTTTAGGCAGTCATTACTGAACTTTATTTAACAGTCTTTTCAGTGTGATTTGTGGTACTGGGAACTGAACTCAGGGTCTCAAGCATGCTAAACAAGAGTTCTGCCACTAAACTCCATCCCTGGTCTGGGTTGCTGCCTGAGGACATGTTGATGTCCGAGGGCTGTGCAGAATTGGCCCTCACCTGGGCATCATGGGACAGCTGGCTCTGGGGCCATGAGAGCAGGAGAGCTGACCCTACCCCTAGCAAGCTGCATTACCCAGGAGAGTGCTCTGCACATCACCCAGTAGAGCCGGTCCTGGTTGTGGGAGTTGTGGGTGATTTGGGTGTGTGAACATGGGAGAGCTGGTCCTGTCTCTCTTCTCCCGAGTGGTAGCAGGGGTGAGGGAGAGATGACCCCACCCACCCACCCACATACAGCAGGCAGGAGAGCTGGCCCTGCCCCTCACCTACAGCAGCATTCCAGAGAGCAGGCTCTGCCCTTTGCCTGGGAAGCATAGTAGATCCGGTCCTGGATGTGGAGGTTGTACCAAGGGTATGAGCGTGGGAGAGCCCTTGCAGGCAGGAGCACTATCCCTGCCCCTCATCTGCTGGAGCACTTGGGAGAGCAAGTCCTGCATCTTGTGTGGACAGCAGGGTAGATCTGGCCCTGGTTGTGGCGGGGGGGGGGTGAGTTGGTCCACCCCAACATCTACCCCATCTATGAACTGCCGGAGTGTGTGAAAGGTCCAGTCTTACAGATCCAAAACTACAGGATCTCGAAGACACTGGGCAAAGACAGGATATCCGAGAGGAGTCCCAGTGAGGTTCCAGTATTGATGGTGTAGCAGAAGCCAGAGGACTCATACTTGACCAATGATTCATTACAATGAACATTTGCAAGCAAAAAGGACAAAAGGGTGTACTATGGGACACATGCTGACAAACTATAGTTTTTACCATGAGATTCTTTTCTCTGTTGTGGAGGAGGGTGGAGGGCATATAGGAGGGGAGGGGAAGATGAGTGGAATTGGCATGCATGATGTGAAGTTCACAAAGAACCAATAAAAGTTTTTTTTTAAAATTATGTGTATGTACATGTCTCTCTGTGGGCCTGTGCATGTGAGTTCAGGTGGCCATGGAAGCCAGAGGCATTGGAGCCCCTTGGTTACAGGCAGTTGTGAACTACCTGGTACAGATGCTGGGAACTGAACTCATGTCTTCTGGAAGAACAGTATGATGCACTCTTAGCTGCTCAGCCATCTTTTCGACCCCTTGCCACTGTATTTTTTGAGCTAGGATCTCTCTGAACTCTGAATTCACCAACTAGGCTGGCTAGCCAGCTCCCAGGACCTACCTTCCATGTGCTCCATCCTGCCCAGCTTTTATGTGGATGCTGGGGACCTGAACTAGGTCTTCATGCTTGTTGACAGATTCTCTACAGACTGAACCATTGCCTCAGCCCATTAAGAATTATTCATGTCACACAACACAGGTGAGAGATTTGTGATGTGGACTCCAAGGCTGCGAGGAACTCAGAACTGAATGAATGGCCTTGTGGGAGCTGGGCTTTGGTGTGATTGACAGCTCCACTGAGCCTACCAACTCTTTCCAAGGACAACACTTGTATCCATCTGTAATGTTGATCAAAACGCATGTCAGGCAATCTACCATATAGTTCAACCGTATTTGAATAGTCACAGGGTTGTGTCACCATGACCACTAACTTCATAATGCTGTCATCATCCCCCAAAGAAACCTTGCACTCATGAGCCTCTCATTACCTCCCCTGGCCCCAGGCAACCACTAACCT
This sequence comes from Mus pahari, assembly GCF_900095145.1. Lineage (NCBI taxonomy): Eukaryota > Metazoa > Chordata > Mammalia > Rodentia > Muridae > Mus > Mus pahari. The sequence continues at coordinate 57,585,310 of NC_034599.1, read as the reverse complement.
TTCTGTCTCTGTGGGTCTGCATGCTCTAGACATTTCACGTAAATGCAATCATCTAGAATATGGCCTCTGTGTCTGGCTTCTCCCAACCAGTAATGTCTCCAACTTTCATGCAAGACATAGTGGTGTCTACATTTTGTTTCTTTTCATCATAAACACATTCCACTGGATGGCGGTACCCCAAGGCATTCCGCAGGTGATGCTCTTGGGGTGTTTCTGCTCTGGGTTCTGGTGAGTGAGTAATGATGGTTCCCACATCTGGATACACGGTTTCATCTGAACACACGTCTTCACTTCTCTGGGTAATGTACAGCGACACATAGTGTGCCAGGCTTAGGTGTCCCAAGAAGTCTGGCCATGCAGCAGCCATGCTATCTGGGGTTGTTTAAGGATATTTTGTGATACCCATACAGAAGCGACCAGGCCCAGCAATTCACTTCTGTCAGTGCATCCCTGTCGTTAAGTGGTGCATGGCTGTACTTGGGAGCGGCATTGCTGAGTCATAGAGTAATGCTATATTTGATCGCTCGAGGAACTCCCAAACTGTCTCCACAGTCTGTACCATTTTGTGTTCCCACCAGCCACAGGCGATGATTGTATGTAGTGCTTTTCTCTTTTGAAAGCTGCCTCACAACAATGACCTCATTCCATTCTCCCAATAGCCCTGCAAGGAGGGGGGGGGGAGGTGGTTCATTTCTTGTAGATAAAAAACATTAAATAGGTGAAGATTCTTCCAGTTGTAAGGTATAGAAACTCAATAACCACTGGAAGAAGCAGAAAAGCAACATAAAATTCCTCATGTAAGAAACTGTTACATTGGGTAGCTGCGGGCACTGGGCAGCTGTGAGCACTGGGCAGCTGCTGGATCAAGAGTCTCAAACAAATGTCCCTACTTCCCTCTCTGTCTTTCTTAGTTTTCTGGTCTCCTTTCCTATAAAAGGGCTCGCTGCCTTTTTGGAAAGATGACAGGCAACTTCCCCAAGCTTTGTCTCCATTGATGCTAAAGAGGCAGTAACAATCTTCCCTTCTAGAACCAGCAGAGAAGCCCAGGATTTGGGCTCACGCCCTCCACTGCACAAATCACAGTGTCTGGAGGACACGGTATTATAGCCAGCCCAGTCTGGGTCACACACCCATCCCTGGGGCCTTGGGAGGAGATGGCACAATGATGGTAGTTCTCCCAAGGCTTCATATTATAGAACAGGATTTCTCTATGGGACCAGGAAATGGAGGGGGTAAGGCCTGCTGGACACACAGCCCATAATTGCCAAAGCCACTACAAAGATCTATGGTCCAAGGAGCAGCAGCAGCAGCAGCAGCAGCAAAGTTGCTCAAGTCCCCACAGCACCTACAAGCAGAGCTGTGATGGGAGCCTCGTGATTCTGTCAGCACATTTAGAACTCATCACAACATCCCTCCTAGAAGGAGGAGGTAGGCATTTCCTGACAGGACTGTAGGAGCCTGGGGAGCCTGAGGGAAGGTCCCACTGGTGACTCCTCTAAGAATAAGTTTATAGTGGGCAGGGCACCAATGGTGGGGGCCTGAGTTCTCTGGGACGCTTAAGTTCTTCTTCCAGTGAGGTACTTGGGGTAGCCTGGTCTGCCTTGCTTTGGCAAGGCGCCTCTTTCCACGCTTGCTCTGTCCTCTCACCTCTGGGGTTATGACTGTCCTGGTTTGCTTTGGACTGAGGGATTTCCCAGATTGCTGGGTGTTCAGAGTCAAAACTGGGAAGATGGTGGGCATGGTGTTATAAACCTGTGTTCTCAATGCTCGGAAGCCAGAGGCAAGAGCCTTGTAAATTTGAAGTCAGCCTGAGCTGTACTGTTATACAACACACAGACACACACACACACACACACACACACACACACACACACACACACACACACCATTGCCTCTGGCTCTTCTCCAAATCTAGTTCCAAACTCTCCTGGTTATTTTTCTCCAGCCCCTCTCCTCTGATCTGGCCCCCAACCCCGGTGCAGCCAGTTTCCACATAGGCTGGGAGAGTCCTTGGAAGCAGCCTGGCTTCCAGGCCTACTTCTGCAGCTTGGTCACCTCCAGTAGAAATGGCTTCCTGTTCCTCTACCATCAGTTGGTTTGTGTTTAGGAAAGGCAAAATCTGTTTTTTTTTTTTTTTTTTTTTTAAATAAACGTGAACAATTTTTCTGGGACTATTCACCTTCATTAAAAAAAAACACAAAAACAAAAATGAAGTGATAAACTCTGAAGCTGATAAATTCCAAAGCTACACACACACACACACACACACACACACACGCACACACACACGCCACATTAGCTGCAGTTTAGTGACATGTCACTGTTCTGGGATAACATTAGTACAGTGGGAGGTGACTACATTTCTTATCCACAGATAGTCCTAGAAGGTTCCCCTGTTTCCTGCTTCTTGAGCCAGGTCTCATTACCAACAATAAAGTGAGCAAGACGACCTCGCAAGCATCCTGCTCTGCAGAACCCTGTCCCCCGAGCCCCAGTTGTATTCCCACTGCTGAGGGCATCGAGCAAGGCCTGCACACGGTCTCTACTGCACCAGGGAGTTATTCTGAGATCTCTGTTTCTCAAGCCACAAATATGTTCAGCATTTGCAGGAAAGATATCAAAGGAAAGAAATATGTCCCAAGCACAAACAAGACACGCAGGGCAGAGGAACCTTCCTTCAGAGGGAAAGCAAGGCGAAGGGTATGGGGAATACAGACAGCCTGAAACCCCACCAGGTGTGGTCAACATCCTAACTAGAGGTCACCCCCATCCCCTCTGGTTTTTATGAATGTTTAAAATTCATTCTTCCTTTGTTCTGTCTTGTTCATGGCCACCTCAAATCTCCCTTCCGTTCACCTCAGATCCTTCCCACCCCCACCAGACTTCCCCTCTCAGCCCCAAGTCCTTTTATCTTCTTAATGATCACCGAGCCCTATCCACACCATCTGTGTGTGCATGGTGTGTGGGGCCATTCACCACTGGAGCATGGGAACCTATCAGTGGCCCACCCCAAAGGAAAACGACTCTCCTCTCTTCAGAAAACACCAGTCTTCCGTATCTCTTCAGCTAGGCGTGGCGTCTCAGACCCCGACCAACATCACCCATCCCAGACTGAGATGCTGACTGGCTTGATTTTTGTTTGGTTGGTTTTGGTTTGTTTTGACTGAGACAGGGTTTCTCTGTGTAGCCCTGCATTCTATAGATCAGGCTAGCTTCAAACTCAGAGATCAGCCTGCCTCTGCCTCATGAGCGCTGAAATCAGAGGTGTGCGCCACTACGTCCGACTCGACTGGTTTGATCAGGCTTGCGTAGGTAACGTGACTATAGCTGCTTTGAGTCCATGAGTGCAATAAACATGTCCGGTTGTGTCCAGAAGCATCTCACAGCTCTCTCCTCAGCTTCTGGTTCTTAACATTCTTTCTGCCTCCTTTCCTAGAACATTCCCAGAGCCCTGGAAGAGCGCTGATATAGATGTTTAGCGCAGCGCACAGATGAGACTTATGTAATCAAAACCTTTGACATCAGAGCTGATGGGAAAAACCACAGCCAGGTATCACAGTAGTGCAAGCCTATCGTCTTAGCACTTGGGAGTCAAGGTGGTAGGACCAGGCCAGCCTGGGCTACATGAAACCCTGTCTCAAAAATAAACAAGTGAAAAGAATCATCTCAGAAAAGCCACCGTGGAAACAGCAGCACTGTGCGGAGTTACCCTCAGCAGAGCGCTTACCATGGACTAAATACTGATCATGCACCATGTTCATTTTCTTAGGGAGGTTTTCAAGACTTCCAAACTGGAGGTGACTGAGCTGAGATTTCGGCAAGTAGCCATGAAAGTTAGAGTCTGTCTGAGCATATAAAGGTAAAGACGGACTTAGTGAGGACCCTTGGGAAGCAGTCACAACATTATACATGACCTGGACAGAGGAGAATTAATTGCCATGGTGCACAGGGTTCAGGGCCAGGGCACAGTGTGCCTGGCACCCAACAGCAGAGCCACCCTCTAAATCTATTCACTGAGCACCATGCTGAGATGCAGCGGCAAACCAGATGTGGTTCCTGGCTCCCCGCAAACCTCCAAAAGTAGGAAAAGAGCCAACCGTGGACAGTAATGGCCAAAACGACAGGCGCCATCGATGGCTGCTCGTTGGTCTAGGTGCTGTCTTGTCTCAGAGCCCTTTGTCATCTATGAAGTATCTGGAAGCACTACCTGCCTTCTACTCAAATTAGTCAGGGCCCAGAACTTGAACAGAGCGTACCCGGACTTGAACCTGGTCTTGCCTGACTGCAGACTCTGAGCTCCCAAGTTCTAAGCTTTCTCACTTTTCTGGTCCAGCATGGGAGTGCTGGGGGCATGCAGAGGAGTTGGGAGGGTGTTCACAACTGAGCGGGCCTTGCAGTAGGGAGCTCTTCAAGGGAGGAGTGGGAATTCTAAGCAGGGGAAATTGTAAACATACTAGAGTATGCAAACCAACCAAGGCTCAGTGTGCTGGGGTAGGGAGGTGGAGGGTCTGGCGATGAGGCTCAGTTGGTAGGATGACTGCCTAGCATACGCGAGGCCCTGGGTTCAATCTGTGGCACTGCCTACAGTGTGTGGAGCGTGAAGAAGACCTGCAATCCCAGTACTTGGGAGGTGGAGATAGGAGGATGGGGAGTCAAGAATATCAACTACATGTAAAGGATGAGTTCAATCTAACCCTGTCTCCAAAACAAACACGAACTGTACCAGTCATACAGGATAAAAGTTAGAGGAGGCAGATGTACAGAAACGGGACAAAGCCAGTTTCAGGCTTCTGGACCTCCCAGGGTCAGTTTCCTCTGGTGTATTTGGGGAAACATGTCTTGTATCCTGATGGAGCCCCTTATGAGCAACTTCTTTGGTCTGAGCCCGGTCTTCAGCCTCTATATTAGCAGGGGAGGACTATTCAGATCTGCCTCACCTTTCAGGAGGCATGATCAGAACATACACACACACACACACACACACACACACACACTCAGAGACACACCATAACACACAGATACTCATACACCCCCCCAATACACTCAGAGACACACCCATAGCACACAGACACTCATACATACACCCACACACCCCATAGACAGACATACACCACAGAAAGACACACAAACACACACACAGATACACACATCACCCAGATATCACCTAGACAGACAGACATTACACATCACAGACACCAACACACACAAGCACACAACACACTACACACAGACAGACACACCCAGACAGACACACACATACACACAGACACAGACACACACAAACACACTATAGACAGACATACACCACAGAGAGACACACAAACACACACACAGATACACATATTAGACAGACATTACACATCACAGACACCAACACACACAAGCACACACCACACACCACACAGACAGACAGACAGACAGACAGACAGACAGACACACACACACACAAGGACGCATGCCAGAATAACACTGTTTATGCCCAGCACAGTCCAAACCTATATCACAGCTGAGAACTCACTCTTTTTTTTTTTTTTGGCTTCCGAGACAGGGTTTCTCTGTGTAGCTCTGGCTGTCCTAGAACTCACTTTGTAGACCAGGCTGGCCTCGAACTCAGAAATCCGCCTGCCTCTGCCTTCCGAGTGCTGGGATTAAAGGCATGCACCACCATGCCCAGCTTGAGAACTCACTCTTAAAGGAGTCTTGTGGGCTGCTCTGAGCAGCTTTCTGTTATTCTTCAGGGTGGCTCTGAGCCTTGTGATCCTTGCTCCCGCTTTAAGTGCCACGTTGTGGGGGAGGATATGAGTTATGGCAACCATGTCTAAAGTGCCAGGGACAGAGTCCCCCAAAGGACACTCTTTGGCTACCCAAAAGATCACAGTCAAAACCTTTACATTTTCACGTTTAAAAACCAAATTCTAGGAAGCAAATCTTGGAGTTCTGAGGGAGGGTTGATAACCAGTCACAAGTATAGTGACATCACTCCAGGTCAAGTTACAGGGGGCTGGCTGTCAGTGCTGTAGTGACAGAGTGTGGTCTTCATTTCATAGGTAGTGAAAAGGCTTCAGGAGCTGGAGAGATGGCTCAGCAGCTAAGGGCCATATTGCTTTTACAGAAGACCTGAGTTTGGTTTCCAGCACCCACATCAAGCCACTCACAACTGCTTATAACTCCAGATCCAAGGGATCTGGTGCCTTCTCTGGCCTCTGAAGACACCAGCACTCATGGAAACACACAACTTTAAAAATACAGTATTTTAAAAGGCTTTTAAAAGTGAGTGGGATAGAGGGCTGGCTAGCTCCGTTGGTTAGAGCATGGGACTCTTAAAAAGTGAGCCGGGCGTGGTGGTGCACGCCTTTAATCCCAGCACTCGGGAGTGGGCCGCGGGCCAGGGGCTCCATGGAGTACTTTACAGGACTCCATTCACCCCCTCGGCCAACAAGGGACCCCTATTTCCTCCCAGCACTCTGTTCTCCTGGCATTCTCCACTCCTGTGAGTGGTGGATCCTATGACCTTTATCTTCAACTTAGAGCTCTGTCTGCAGGCTGTGAATGCTGGGTAATTAATGGGAACAATCTTCAGTCAGTAGCTGAGGGGAGCTAAGGGATGCAAAGGCCCAGACTCATACTCTCTTGAGAGATGGCTGTAAGGAGTGAGCTACAGAGTGTTCCAGGGGAGCCAGTGTGATGTGCCCCACAGTCCAGCAGTGGCATCCTCCGTATGGTCGTACCCTGGTTTGCCTTTCTTCCTTATTCTCACATCACCTTGCCTTTCCTAGAGAAAACTACTTACACTCAACTTGTGACTTGCATGATAACTCTGTCTAAGGCCCATGGTTTCTAGAGGTATGGTTTATGAGGCAGCATGTTTCAGGCAGAAAGTCTCAGGATTTGAACCCAGGGATGAGTGCAACCTTAATGGTGTCTCCAAGTCACTCCTACTGCACTGACTTCAGACCCATTCACATCTGGGCAAATGCATAGACTGGTAAGGAGTGTTGGACATCCTGAACTTTGAGGGTCCATCTCTCATCTCTGAAGAACACACACACACACACACACACACACACACACACACACACACACAAAACAGATCAATCTGTAACTATTATCAATTACTTACTTACTCACAATAGGAAGATACTTGTTAAATCTTTTCTTCCCCATGATCCCTGAGCAGAGTGGATGCCTTAGCAGGGGATTTGGAGGTATTTTGATGTAGGAACCCTTGGCCAGGAGGTGAAGCAGACCCATGCAGGGACAACTGAGAATGCCACACACACAAAAAAAAGTCTGTCTGTTTAGCTGAGAGCCAGCCTGACCCTCTCGGTGAATGCCATTGACTTGGGAGGATGTTAAAGAGGTCACCCAACATCCCTAGCTTCATAGTTAATCTTGAAAGATGAGACCCAAGGCAAACACAGACACAAACAAACCACTAAAAACATTCGTGACTGCAGGACCAGTAACAACAGCTACTATCTGATCTCTGCCGCCAGACCGATTTCCTGGCCAGCATCACTAAACGGAGCATCCAGAAGAAAAGGGCCTCTTCTCTTTACCTATATTTCCGCTGCAGTCCTGAGGAGCTTGCCTTATCCCCGAGGAACAAGTGCCTGCCAGGCTGGGGCAGTCACCCACAGGAGCCTACATAAAGCTAGCTGGCTCCCCACTTGCTTCTGCAAGGGTGGTGCTCCACTGTCCTGTGAAGGTCAATCCAGATTACCCCAGCTGCTTCTGCTCATCTTCTTGAGCATGCACCAGAAATAAACATTCCACAAGCAATCTGCAGCTAGGGCCAGAGGCCAGTGGTGGCGGCGGCTGGGGGTATGGTTGAGCAGGATGTTACAGTTGCTGTCTGAGGAACAAATGCTCCTGTGAATATTTTTTGTCTCTGTTGGGTGTAAGTGAGAAAAAGTTGGGTGCCAGTGTTGGGCCAAAGGCCTCTAGAGAACATCTCCTTCAGGAAAGGTCGAGTCCTAAGCATGTCAAGAAAGACTGCTGCAAGGGAAATGGAGAATTTGCCTCTGGTCTCAACAAAGCCTTGAAACAGGCACAGCCAGTGACTGGAGCTTCTGCAGTTGCTGTAGGGCAGTATGAGCAGGGATCTATCAATTGTAACTTTACAGGATCTAGAATAACTTCTGGGTGTGTCCATGAGGGGTTCCTTGATTGGGTCAACTGAGGTGGGAGACCCACCTAAAATGTTGCTGCTATGGGTCCCAGTTTCATTTCTGTTGCTATGATTTAAAAAAAAATACCCTCACAAAAAACCAGCTTAGAGGAGAAAGCATTAATTTTAGTTCACAATTCCAGGTTATAGTCCATCATAACAGGAAGCCACGGTGGTGGGAACATAAAACAAATGGTCACAACTCATTCAAAACCAGGGCTAGGGAGAAATGATTGCATACATATCTCACTATTCAGCTCAATTTCCACATTATTGTATAGTGTAGCATCCAAATCTAGGGAATGGTGCTGCTCACAGTGGGCTGGATCATCCTACATCATTTAATATAATGCAGACAATCTTCCATAGACATACCCACAGACTAACCTGAGCCACACAATCCTTCCTCAACTATGTCAAGTTGACAATTAAAATAACCATCACCGATGAGATCCTGGGCTATGTTAAAAAAAAGAAAAAAAAAAAAAAGAGCAAGTGGAACAGCCGCACACATCCCTCTTTGCTTTCTGAATGTGGGTAGAGTGTGACCAGCTGCCTCATGCTCCTGCTTTGAGAAACAGTACCCTCAAACTGTGAGCCACCAAAATGAACCCTTTCTTCCTTCAGTTGCTTTTATCAGGTATTTTGAATCAGCAAATTGTAAAGTAACTAATGCAGGGGCTCTCAAAGAGTGTGGGCTCTGGGCTGCGGGGGTGACAGCTAGAGGACTTCACACTGACAACCCATGTACCACTAATTGTGAGTCAAAATGTCTCAGCACTCTACACAGTGTTTGCCAGGTGTCACACAGAATGCCCCACTAAGTTATTTGACATATTTTGATTTATTGATATCAACAAGATAATATGTCGTTTCCCCAATTTTTTTCAATTTATTGATAATATTTTGTTATCAATAATACAGCTTTGTTAAAGCTGGTATTGTCTTCAGTTCCCCTTTTACAGAGGAGAAACTGAGGCACAAGAGGTAGTTGCCTGGGGCTCTCAGTAGCACTGGGTGGAGCCTGGGATGACCTCAGGCAGACAGGCTGGCATTACTCTTGGCCCCTCTGCTTTTGTCTCTGAAGATGCTGTGAGCAAGGGCTTGGCTTCACGCCCACCACAGGGCAAACCCTCGTTAAATGTTAGCTTTTATTATTAACAGCACACGAAGGAACATAAAGCAGGCTAGTCAAGCTCCCCGCCTCATTTGAGATTCTTAATGATGCCTGACATTTATTTAGTTGTGTCTATAATTCCGAAAGCTCTCCAAAGGATGTGCCCTATAATCCTCCCCGAAGTCCATGGAGGCAGCAGATGGCTTGGGAGGCAGGAGAAGGTCAGCGGCCTGCAGAAGTTCATTCCATCATTCAGCAAGTCTTTATTGACATCCCAGAGCCCGCGTGGGCTGAGAAGACACTGAAGGACCAACGGCATGTGACCTTAGAGTATGGTTAACTCAGATTGTGTTTACACAAACATTTTAGCATTCAGCTGTCTAGACTGTGATACAGTTCTGCAACTGCTCAGGACTCTACGTGCATGCAGAAGCGAATGGAAGCGATCCCCCACAAAGGCACATGTCACAAACCCACAGGTTCACCCCCAAATAAAGAATGAATCTCACAGATCAGGTGTCAGATAGTAAAACCAAACATTTGAACAGCAGCTTCTAGTCCACCAACCGCTGTGGTCTCATTTCAACCTTGTGATACCTGATTTTTAAAAAAGTTACTAAGAGATTAATGTAAATGGCACTCCCACGTTCTAGCCTTGATTTCCTTTTCATTTTTTTCCCAGGCCCCACATCTGGGGCCCTCTTAACCTCTCCCCATACATCTGTGATGGTTGATTTTAGGTGTCAACTTGACTGAGTTAAAGGATTCTCAGGGAGTTTGTAAATAATTATTCCTGGGACGAGTGCCTAGTTTTGAGTCTCAGCCCTGATGCTTACAATTCTGTGACTTAGGGCAAATTAATGAAGCTCTTAGTATTTCCAAGGCCACATCTAGTAAGTGAGAGCAGCTGCTTCCTGGGCCTCCTGCAAAGATTAAAGGAGCTAACATATGTACAGTGTTTGGAAAACTGCCTTGCATGTAGTAACTGCTCCTTGTTTATAGGAAATAAAAAAAAAAAACCCACTGTATAGATTTCTCCTATACACATTGTGGAATAATTTTATCTTACCTTATAGTTTGGTACATTTTTTTGTTTATAGATTTTTTTAAAAGGCTAAGTTGTTAGCTGCATACAAAGTTAGTATTTCCTATCTTCTCAATGACTAGAATTTAAATGAATTCTTTTTAAAATGTTAATTTATTTATGTACTTTATGTATATGGATGTCTTGTCTGTATATTCATTCGTACAGCAGAAGAAGGCACTGCATTCCGTGGGACTATGGTTACGGATGGTTGTGAGGCACAGTGTGGGCACTGGGAATTGAACTCAGGACTTCTGTAAGAGCAGTCAATACTCTTAACCACTGAGCCATCCCTTCAACCCCTAAAATTAATTCTTTAGCAATGCTTTGTGCCTTGAAATCTATTTATCTAGCATTAACATGATTTTCCCGCCTTTCCTGTGGTTGGGGCTTGCATGGCCTTTCAGTTTGCTCCCTGTCTGTTTTTAGCCTTGTGTTTTGGATATATGCATGTGAGCAACAGAGTTGCTTGAAAATCCAACATATTAGACTTGCTTTTACATTGATGCATGGATGTTACTTTTCTAATCTTGTGATAAAATACCATGCCCAAGAGCAACTTAGACAGAAAAGTATTTATTTTGGCTTATGGTTACAAAAAGCTAAGAGTCTATCATGGTGGGAAGAAGGCCCGACAGCAAGCTGCAGGAACAGGGCGCTGAGGGGTAACATCTCAACAGCAAAGAGGAAGGAGGAAGGGAGGGACAGAGGGAGAGAGGGAGAGAGGGGTGAAGGGAGTGAGGGAGGCAGGGCATACAGAGGGAGAGAGGGACAAAGGGAGAATGAGGTGAGGCTATAAACCCTTGAAGACCACCCTCCATGAATTAACACAGATGTTTTGAAGCTAATTCTTCGAGATTATTATAATTCTCAGATAATTCTTCAAGAATCATCTCCTAAGGGTTTCATAACCTTCCCACACAGCGCTGCCACCTGGGGACCAAGTTCACATTCCTGAACCGATGGGGACATTTCTCATTCAACCACCAAGACCTTAGTTTATTTACACTTAGACTCAACCCTGGCAACAATGAAACTAGATTATTGTCTTAGCGTTGTCTAGTTGTCCCATTAGGGTTTACGTTGGTTCCTTTACCTCCTAGTTTCTTTTGGAGTGGATACTTTGTAATCACTCCATTGCCTCCTCTGTGAGATTAGAAGCCATAAACTCATTTGGTATTCTTTACCGGTCCTCTAGAGATCCCACCCATATGTTTGATCTCTGAAACTCCAGTGCTAAGAAGCACTTTAGTTCCTTCTCAGATAATTCTTCAAGACATCTGTATTACATTTATGGCACTCACAACCTGATACAAGTGATTTGTTCGGTCTGTCTTTATTTCAAAGACCATGGGTTATTTTAATAAGATTTCTTTTATTATTAAGTATGTGAGTGCATGTGTGTCTGTGTAGGGGGTGTATGAACATGAGTGTAGGTGCCCATAGAGGCAGAAAAGGGCATCAGATCCCTTGGGGCTAGAGTCGTAGGATGTTACGAGCTGTGCAGTGTGGGAGCCGGGAGTCAAACTCAGACCTCTGCAAGAAAAGTGTGGGTTTGGGCCTGAATTACCAAGTCATCTTTCTAGATCTCATTCTTTTTATTTGCAGCCAGTTTTTTTTTTAATACTTCCACTTTTTATTGCCTTTCCAGCTTCATTGATTTTTTAGATGGGATCATATTATATTTGTTGGAGGAATGACATTAAAACTAGGCCTTGCGTTGCATGCCCATAAGACCAATGATTCATACCGAGGCAGGAGGATCACAAGTTTAAGATCTGTCTGGGTTTCAGAGTGAGTTGGAGGTTAGACTGTACAACTTAGTACTACCCTGTCTAAACGTGAAAAATGGGGAGGGGGGGGGCAGTCTGAGCATGTAGCTCAGTGGTAGGGTATTTGCCTAGCATGAGAGAGGTTCAGTGTTTGGAAGATCTGGAAAAGATAAGAGAGAATGCCATTTGATATTTACTTTAGGGTTGGATTTTATGGTGTCAAATACTCTCATTGATCTGAAAGTGTTATTATTTCACTTATTTTTTTAGAGATTTATCTATTTTTAATTTATGTGTATGGTGTATTGTCCATATTTATGTATATGCACCACTTGCATGCCTGGTACACACGGAGGTCAGAAGAGGGTGTCGAATTCCCTGGGTCTCGAGTCACAGATGTATGTGAACTGGTGTGGTGTGTGGCTGCTGGGAATCAAACCTGGGTTGTGCAAGAGCAGCAAGGGCTCTTAACCGCCAGTCTGTCCCTCCAGCCTCCTACTTTTATTTGCAGAGGAAGTTTCCTCTTGGCATGGAGTTCTACCCTGGCACAGATCCTTCCTCCTCTGAGTGCATGGAGACGGTCCGCCACCTTCTGATTCCTGTTATTTCTGTTAAGAAGTCCACTGTCATTTAAACCCCCACTGCTCCTTTAAAAAATGGAACATCTTTTTCTTCTCTACACCTGCCTTTAAGACTTTTCTTTGAGGGTGATTCTGAGAAGCACTGCTGTGTCGTGAGCTTGTTCTTATTCGTTCTTATGGAATGAGTTTGCTCTCACTTACACTTGAACTTCTCTTGGGTTTGGAAGCTCTTCGGTCACCGGCTCTACACTATGTCCAGCCATGGCCGTCCTCCACCACTGGTGCTCTCAGGAGACATAGCGGGACTTCCTGACTATCCTCCAGATCCTTCATGTCTATTGTCCACTCAGCACAATCCCAGTTTTTCCTTCCTGTGGTTTATTCTGAATATTTTTCTTCTTCCTTTCAAAAAGATTTACTAAGTTTGTTTTACTCAGCCAAAGAAATCTCTCTTCTCTCTCTCTCTCTCTCTCTCTCTCTCTCTCCTTCTCCCTCCCCCTCTCTCTCTGAGTGTGTGTGTGTGTGTGTGTGTGTGTACATGTGCACACACACACACATTTGCATGCACATGCTCATTTGAATGTCAGAGGACAATCTTACGTGTCAGTCCTTGCTTCTCATCTTGTCTGAGGCAGGGTCACTTGTTCAAAGCTATGTATTTCAGGATAGTTGGGCTTTGAGCTTTTGGGGACTGTAATATAATGTAATACTGGGGACTCTCTTATCTCCACCTCTCCACTTACCTATGAGATCAGAAACACACACTATTGATGGACTCCAGCTTGACTTGGGTCCAGGAAACTGAACTCAGACTTTCACACTTGCACTGCAAGCATTTTACCAACTAAGCCGTCTCCTAAGTCTCCCAAAACGTTCTTTAGATTCTAAATGCTTTTAGTTTAATGATTTCTATTTGCTTTTAGTTTGCTGTTAAAATTCTTACTCTTTTCCATCACAGCCAACAATGACAACTTTTCTTCTTCTTCTTCTTCTTCTTCTTCTTCTTCTTCTTCTTCTTCTTCTTCTTCTTCTTCTTCTTCTTCTTCTTCTTCTTCTTCTTCTTCNTCTTCTTCTTCTTCTTCTTCTTCTTCTTCTTCTTCTTCTTCTTCTTCTTCTTCTTCTTCTTCTTCTTCTTCTTCTTCTTCTTCTTCTTCTTCTTCTCCTTCTTCTTCTTCTTCTCCTTCTCCTTCTCCTTCTCCTTCTCCTCCTCCTCCTCCTCCTCCTCCTCCTCCTCTCTCTTCTTCCTTCCTTCCTTCCTTCCTTCCTTCCTTCCTTCCTTCCTTTTTTTTTGGTGGGGGGGATGGTGAGTTATTTGAGCCAGGGTTTCTCTGTGTAACAGCCCTGGCTGTCCTGGACTTGCTTGGTAGTGCTGACTGTGAACTCATAGAGATCCGCCTGCCTCTGAGTAAGTTTACATTTTTTTTTTTAAAAAAATCTTACCTTTTATGGGGTTTTTAAATGTTTTAATCTATCTTAAATGGGTTACCCAGCAGAGGTAGTGGAAAAGAAAGGTTATTAGGGTACAGGGGAAGTGAACCTGTTTAGAAATAGGTTTTTGGAGCAAATTTCATTTGTGTTGTTAGGATTTTAGCAATTTAATTTAGTAGTGTCAGGGTAGTAAACATGACTTGACAGTGGTAGCACGACCCAGCAGAAACAGTCAGATCTCTGTCAAATCAGCATGAGTCAGTAGAAGCGACCAGGACCAGCAGGGACACCAGGAGAAGTTTTCTGCTGTGTCTCTCAACAAAGTGAAGATGAGTGAAGACAGAGAGGAGATGTAAAGCTAGCCAGAGTCAGGTCCCCACCCCTACCCCATCACTGTCTGTTGAGTCGTATTTATATTTTCTCTAAACATCCCGTGTCCTCTCACAGGTCATGTCTTAGTAACTTCTCATGAGTCTGTACCAGGTGATATCACTTTGTCAATTAACCTAAGTTCTTGGAAGCAGCAAGAAGCCACCAGAACGCCACTAGAAGTTTTTTGATGTGTTTCTTTCTGTGAAGTCACGAAAAACAATGACCACAAAGCAATGGGAAGGCATACCAATACCATCCAGTCTGGTCTATCGTCTGATGGGTCTTTTTTATTATCGAATGTCCTTTCACATGTCTGCTTCAGCAAAACATCGTTTCACCTGTGTCTGCATCAGGAAAACACTCCTTCACATGTCTGCCCCAGCAAAACACCATCTGACACAACTGACTTCCCAAAGAAACCATAAGTTTCCATGTCACCTCTGCCTCCTGGCCTGGCTACAGCAAACCTTTTACAGTCTAAGTCATAAGCCGTAGTCTTAGGGTCCTTTTCTATTGTGTGTTGTATCTTCCAATGTTTATGCAGGTTGTCCTGTTCTGTAACTCGTTATCTTTGGCCATGAGTCATTATAACGGAAGGTTATGAGAACAGACTGAAGACTTGGACTTTACTCTCCAGACAGGATTACCTGATCGCTTGACATGCTGCTTATGTTGCAGGACCTGGAACTCTCCTGGGTACTCAGCTGCCATCTAAGCAGAAGCTGGGCCAGGGTCTGTGTGAGGCCTGGTCTCCCAGCTGTTCCCTCGCATGTTGGGAATAGTCCTTCAGGGCTTGGAAGGTCTTCACCACAGACCACAAACCCTGACACTTCTCTCTACACAGATATCCCAGGATGTCTCTGTCTCTCAGCCACCCTCTTAGACTCGAAAATGCCTCAGGGCCCCAGCAGGCCCTGTGCTCTGCCAGACTCGGGACTCCCTTCCTTGGAGATCCTTCCTCTTTCAAATCTCAGCCAGCCAGTATTTTTTTCCCCTACCTTGATAGTTTTCCCACACTTTCATGCTGACTTTTTTGGAAAGTATTTTGCCCAGTTTTTCAAATTCTCCTTAGAGGGAGATCACTCAAGCTGTCAAAACTGGAAACATAACCCCAAAAATGACAATGTTGTTTCCTCACAGTGGCCCTTAATAGCTCATAAAACTTAACAAGAATCTTCTAGAATTCCTGTTTCAATCCAACCACTTCAGGGACAGTCGTTTTGTCCAGACATATCTAAAGGATAATTCAAGGAGTAGAATATTTTCTTATCTATTCAAGAAATATTTATTAAACCTGTGCTGTGTCTCAAGAACTGGTCTAGACAAAGCAGGTTCCCTGACTTCTTTCACAAACAATAGAAAGACAGGCTGCTGTGGTGGTTCACACCTTTGATCCCAGCACTTGGGAGGCAGAGGCAGGCGGAACTCTTTGAATTTAGGGCCAGCCTGGTCTACATTGTAAGTTTCAGGCTAGCCAAGGCTACACAGTGAGACCCATTCTCAAGAGAAGAAGACAGGGAGGGAGACACAAAGTGTTTTACTTTTTAAAAAGCTGATTGTCAAATATGATGAGAGGTAGAGAGGAAGATTGGTTGAGAGCAATCGATTGTGACAGGAAGGTGAGGGGAGCCAAGAGCTACATTCATTATGTTGCTTTGTTTGCAAGAACCAGAAAATCAAGCCCTAAGTGGATTTCAGTAATGATTGAATGCATCATCTATCACAAAACAAGACTCCCAGAGGCTGCTAACAGAGGCCACTGTGTCTCTTGCTTCTCGTTTTTCTAGGGCTGATTCAAGATGGCAGCTGAAGTTATTGATTCTGTGTAATCAGCATGCCAACATGGGGTGGAGGAGGCTGCTCAGACACCCTGGCACACTTTCCCACTGCTCTGTCTGGTCAGAACTGGGATCTATGCTCACTTCCGCTCCAGTCACGGCTGAGGGAGTAAAATCACCATGATGGAGGCTGGAGATGTGGCTATGTTGAGTGCACACACTGCTCTTACAGAGGACCTGAGTCTAGATCCCACATCCACACCGGCACTCACACCCGCCTGCAACTCCTGCTGCGGGAGGTCTGACACCTTCTGTGGGCAACCGAACTCATGTGCACAAATCTACACACATGCGTAATTAAAAATAAAACAAACATTTAAAAACCCACAAAAAACAAATTGTCATGATGGCTTAGACTGATTGTAACTGGATCCTGCCTAGTGAAAGGCTAATTTCTTAGCAAAATTGTGGTACTAGGACAGTGGGGGAGATCTAAGAGGAGGAGGAAGAAAAAGAAGAGGAGAAGGAAGGAGCTGAATGGGATTTGGAGGCAGCTGATGGCTTCCATTGTAGGTGGCAAGGAGCAGCAGTGAGACAGCATCATCAAGAAGCAACCACTAGACCCACAGTCCCCCGTGGTTTTCCTCATGCGATTCTCACCCTAACCCTGAAAAGCAGAGGTAAGAATCTGCCGGGGCTGTACACACACCAGTCACTCAGGCTGTAATGGCCTAGTGATGCAGATCCCGTTGTTATCCTTTTACAGTGAGCAAAGGGAGTCACAGAGTGTTAAGGAGACTATGGAGGGGCATCAGGCCGGTGGAGCCTGGAGTTAATCCAAAGTTGATCTTAACTTCTTAGATCCACTGTTGTGGGGGGAGGTCAGCATTATTCTGACTTTTTTGAAGAAGAAATGGAAGTTCAGAAACATTTCCCAGAAAATTCACCTTTCCTACCCCAGGGCCTACATTAGACTCCAAGAGGGTCTAATGGGACAGAAGGGCAAGAGGGGAGGCTCTGCCATTGGGGGTTTGAATTTAAGGTGAAGTCCAGAGTCTCACAGCTGTAGGACCTTAGGCGACTCTGTTTTATCAGTCCCTCTTCCCCCATCTGGTGAGGGGCGATTTCAGCCCTGGCATGTGGGGAGAGCTGAACGTGGCACTCCCATGTTGGACAGATGAGATCAAGTCTTGGTTTCGCACCCTGGAGGAGGACACTCAGACTACAGGAGACTGTACCGATGCCCTGGGAACTGTGTGAATGGCAGGGACCGTGTGACGCCGGCGGCTATGTGGAATCAAGGGCTGAGGTGCCTCCGGGTTCCCACAGGTGGACAGGGCTGGCTTGTTTGGCTAGTTCTGTGGATGTCAGGGAACTGAGAGATGCTATCCTGGGATAGGCAGAAACTTCAGCTAACCTACCTGACTTAGGGGACTCGACCTAGGGAGCGCAATACGAAGCCAATTTGCAGGGAGACCACTTGGAAACTTCCTGATGCCACCCATGCCGAGGCAGCACATAGCACTGAGCCTGGACTTCATGTCTGATATTACATCACTGGCTCTTTTTAAAAAATATTACATAGAGGGTTAGAGAGATGGCTCAGTGGTTAGGAGCTCTTGTTGATCAGTTCCCAGCACTCAAGTTTCAGGGGACTTGATGTCCTCTCCTGCTTCCTAGTGTACCTACATAAGTGGTGAACATATGTGGTGTACATATGAACACATGTACAGCAGACATAAATACAACGTAAATCTTTAAAAATGAGAGAGAATGAACCACCAACCAGGGAGCCTATAGGACTCTGACCTAGGTCCTCTGCGTGTATGTTATCATTCTGTAGCTTGGTCTTTTTGTGGGACCCTAACAGTGGAGGAAGGGGCTGTCTCTGACTCTTTGCCTGCTTTTGGGACCCTTTTCTCCTCCTGGGTCACGTCATCCAGCCTTAATACTAGGGGAGGTCCGTAGTCTTGATATGCCCATGTTTAGTTGATATCCCCGGAAGACCCACTCTTTTCTGAAGGGAGATGGAGGAGGAACAAATTAGGGGATAGGGAAGGAGGGAGGAGGGAGGAGGGAGGAGGGAGGNGAGGGAGGAGGGAGGAGGGAGGAGGGAGGAGGGAGGGTCTGGGAGGAAAGGAGGAAGGGGAAATGGCGGTCAGAGCATGATATATGAAAGAATTAAATTAAAAACAAAACACACACACACACACACACACTCACACACACACACACTTGCCTTGGTATGTAACCTTGGCCATCCTGGAACTTGCTATGTAGAAGGCTGGCCTCAAATTCACAGAGATCTGATGGACTCTGCCTCCTGAGTACCGGGATTAAGGGCAGGAACCACCACGCCTTGCCTTTTATGTTTTCTTGAAATAAGATCTCATATAGCCTAGACTGGCTGCAAATTCATGATCTTGAATTTCCCACCCTCCATCCCTTACCCTCCGAGTGTTGGGGTTACAGGTGTGTATCACCACACCTGGGGTCGTGAGGTGCTGGGGATGGAACCAGGGCTTTGTGCATGCTGGGTAAGCACTCTACCAGTTGAGCTAAGCCCCAGACTCACGATGGGTTCTGCACCTTGGTGCATCTGTAAAATCGGAGGAGTGGTACCTGGTTTGTTGGCTGTTTGCAAGAGTTTTAAAGGGTATGCTTAATTTAACAGTTTATTACGAGAGCAGAGAGCTCAGATTCAATTGTCCATTCTTTATTCCAGGCACAGGAAACTGAGTGAAACATTAAACAGGTCTTTTACTGGAGAATTAGTGGTCCATTCATCCACCGGTCTAATGTGAACGCATCCACTCCCTTACATATTCACACATTCACCATGTTTTGAGTGCCTACTGTGTGCTTGGGGCTGGCACAGTGAGAGATGGTCTTTCAGAAGCTCGCAATCTGACATGGGAGGCGTGGCCCGAGTACTGCGTATGTCACACCTTCAGAAGTCAGTGTCTTGGATAACACAGCACAGTCCTGGAGGCGAGAGATGGGTTGTAAAGACATCGGAGAATGTTCTCCGAAGCCCATGGGACTAGCTTCAGTTCGTTGATGACCCCTCTGGCCCGTAGTGAAAGGAGCTCTTTCAGTGAGACCCCCAATAAATGTCAGGCTTTGAATGAAAAGCTGTCTCAAGGACAAGGAACTCAGGACCCTAAGCTGTGGTGTGTGACCTCTGGCATGTCACTTCCCCTTCTTAGTGCAATGAAGGATGCTCTCTGGTCCTGAAGGATAGAGAGGTCCTTACTGCAAGGAGCCACATCGCTCCTTGATCTAGGTTTCCGTCTCCTCCTTCCTCCCCTCCATAAAACTGCAGCATAGTGTTTGCTTTGGTTGCACACATTAAAAAATGTAAAATAATATGGAGTAGACGAGGATGGCCCTTGTGCAAGATAACCCACAAACTCATGAAATGTTCCATATTTTAAAAAATAATACATAAAAGAACCTCCCCCCAGGCCCCCACATATTTATCTGCCTATCCTCTCTTATACACAGTGCACTGCTGGGCAGGGACCAGCTCTCTCAGCAAATTGCTCCCAGGAGGAACATGACATGAGACAAGCAACCAAAACATGCAAACAGTCAAAACAGAAGGCTGCTTCCCGCCTCTGTCCTGTCTGCAGCTGGCTCATTGGGCCAGCCTGGCTTTGTCCCGAGGAAGACTCATCTTTCAGTCAGCTGTGCCACGGCCCAGAGGTTCCATATTTCCAAATTCTCTGTTTGGAATTCTTTCTCCACAGTATTTTGGAAAGAAGAGCCAACTTTGCAGTTTTCTCCGAATCTGCTTGTTGCTCGAGAATCTGGGAGGGGCGGAGACAGGATGAGAAGATGGAAACCCAGCCGGACACCATAGTTTCCCAACCGCAGTAGCAGAGGGAGGATGGAAAGGAGGACCCTGGGCACCTGCCTCCAGTGACTGGCTGTGTAACAGTGTGGAAGAATGAAGGGCTGCTTCCCACAGGTTCTCTTGCTTCCATTTGTCTGGAGTCTGGCTGTAGTCAGAGTGTCAAAGGGGCAATGTTGTGTAGATGCCTCCTCCTCACCCTCTCAACCAGGGCTCTCCTCTCTGTGAGGAAAACCAGGTTCTCTTCCCTTCCCTTCCCTTCCCTTCCCTTCCCTTCCCTTCCCTTCCCTTCCCTTCCCTTCCCTTCCCTTCCCTTCCCTTCCCTTCCCTTCCCTTCCCTTCCCTTCTTCCCTCCCCTCTCCTTCCCTTCCCCCCTCCCCTCCCCTCCCTTCTCCTCCCCTCTCTCTCCCCCATCAATGAAAGCACTGGAGAGTTGATGATATCATATGGGCCATGAAGGACCTTGAAAGAAACAGAGAGCGACTTCTCCTTACTCATTGCTAGGGGTACCAAAAGGAAAACACTTGACACAAATCAGACAATATATCCTAGCTTCATTTCTGTTTCTGTGACAAAGCATACTGACCACACTTAGGAGAGAAAGGGGTTCCTTTGGCTTACAGTTCCAGGTTGCAGTCCATCCTAGCTGAGCAGTCACAGTGGCAGGAACTTGAAGCAGCTACCTGAATTGAGTGGAGGGAAATAAATGTATAAGGGACTGCATGCTTGTTTAGCTGACTTTCTTCTCATACAATACAGGATTCCCAGCCTAGGGAATGGTGCCAACCATGGTGGGCTGAATCTTTCAACATCACATATCAATTAAGACAACCCCCACCCAAACATACCCATAGGCCAACTTGATCTAGACAGTTCCTTAACTGTCTTCCCAGGTGACAGTTTAAAGCTAACCATTACACAAAGTCACTGATTGCATGACTAAGCTGTTTTGGCTTTCTTAAAATCACACAAGAATTTGGATTACAAGGAAGGAGCAGTAGGTGAGTCAAAGTTATGGACTCTGGAATCAGGTGGGCTTACACTGAATTGTGGGACCTTGAGTCAATGACTTAACATCTCTCTTTCTTTTTAAAAAATATTTATTTATTTTATGTAAATGAGTTTATATCTATACATATACTTTATGTATATGAGTGCTCTGTCCACATGCACACCAGAAGAGGGCATCAGATCCCATTACAGATGGTTGTGAGCCACCCTGTGGTTGCTGGGAATTGAACTCAAGACTTCTGGAAGAGCAGCCAGTGCTCTTAATGGCTGAGCCAACTCTCCAACCCAAGTTAACTCTCTTAACTTCAGGGTTTGCATGGGAATTATGTGAGCTGCTGCCTACTGTATGGAGTAATACAGGCCCAATGTACTGCAAGCATTTACTGGATGACTGATGGATTCTCCCAAGGATGAAAGGGGAGGAGCCTGGGCTCCATTTTCTCTCCATCAGACAGAGAGAAAAAATAAGTGCAGCATGTTCAGGGCTCCGAGGGCAGCTCTTCACCCTCAAGGCTGCCCTTACACCCCACCCCGAGGCATGAAGGCTGATGTCCTTCTGGCCATAAGACCATGTTAGGTGGCTGTTGCTGAGTTTGAGGCAGGGAGCCTAGGAGGTCAGAGGAAACCTAGAGAGTGACAATGGATGGGAACATGAGGGGAAAGAGATGTTCTGGAATTGGTCATAAACAGGAAGAAGTTCTTGAGTATATTTCTAGCTAAATGAACCTTGTCATCCCTCTGTGCTCCCAGTGTCCTGTGAACCAGAAGGTGGTGGCAGGCACAGATAGGCCATATGAGTGGGTCTAATACAGATATTTCAAAACCCCACCCAAAGGTGGGAGATATGGATCAGTTGGAAGGGTGCTTGCATAGCATGCAAGGAGCCCTGGATTTCATACCCAGCACTCCGTAAGCCTGGATATAATAGTGAGGCATACCTACACCTCAGAAATTGGGAGGTAGAGGCAGGAGGATCTTAGAAGTTCAGGGTCACAAGCCAGTGAGCAGGGAGGGCTCATGGGTAAAGGCATTGATGGGAATATAAGCCCGCAGTCACTTGGGGACACAGTCAGACAGCAGCTCTCCAGCTGAGCATGCAGGAGCCCTGCGATGTGGCAACTTTGCTCCAAGATGTGTTCCCAAAGGACTGTTACCAGAATGCCTGAAGCTGTACTGGGTAAAGTAACTCCAAACTGCTGGATGCTCATGATCAGAGGGGGAAGAATCACAAAACTGTGGTCTTTTCGTGCAATGTCACCATGAGCGTGAGGGCTCTTATTCTGCATGTAGCAATATAAATATTTCTCCCCAAAATAATGCTGAACAGTAATATCTGGTCTCATTTCAGAAACACAGGTGGGGCTAACTGGGACCTGGGTAAGAGGAAGCTACCTTAGACAGTGTGACGTGGCCCATGCATAAGAGCACCTTGGGCCCATACTGATGTTTGACTCACAATCATATAAATGGGTGTGTTCAGTGTGCAACAATTAATGTGTGCTTACACACACACACACACACACACACACACACACACATATATGCTTTAGTAGACACCAATAAACATTTTAAAATATCAAATACGATGATAGCAAAAATTATAAAGAATCTTGGAATATTCATGAATTAAGTGAAATAGTGAAGTAGAACATGTTCTTGGATAAGAAAATTATTGTAGTGTTAATCTCTCTAGGCTCACATACAAAGTTCATGCAATTTCAATGAAAATTCCAACCTTTTTTTCCCATTTAAAAAGCTGACTGCTAAATGCATATGAAAGAGTGAGATGGTCAGAAGAGCCATGGAACTCTGTTTTTTTGTTTTGTTTTGTTTTTGTTTTTTTTTTTTAAGTTAAGTACAAGGGCTGGAGAGATTTCTCAGTGGTTAGAGCACTGGTTGCTCTTCCAGAGGACCCATGTTCAATTCCCAGCACCCACATGTTGGCTCACAACCTTCACTAATTCCAGTTCCAACGGATCTGAAACCCTCTTCTGGTCTCTGTGGATGCTGCATATATGTAGTGCACAGAACATACAGAGAAAAATACTCATGCACATAAAATAGATAATTATAATTTTTTTTTAAAAAAAAAGTTAAGCATAGTCCATAAATCAGGTGGTGTACTTGCTTCATCAGATACCGAATGTCTTAGTCAGGGTTTCTATTCCTGCACAAACATCGTGACCAAGAAGCAGGTTGGGGAGGAAAGGGTTTATTCAGCTTACATTTCCACATTGCTGTTGATCACCAAAGGATGCAGGACTGGAACTCAAGCAGGGCAGGAAGCAGGAGCTGATACAGAAGCCATGGAGGGATGTTCTTTGCTGGCTTGCTTCCACTGGCTTGCTCAGCCTGCTCTCTTATAGATCCCAAGACTACCAGCCCAGAGATGGCACCACCCACAAGGGGACCTCCCCCCTTGATCAATAATTGAGAAAATGCCCCACAGCTGGATCTCGTGGAGGCATTTCCCCAACTGATGCTCCTTTCTCTGTGATAACTCCAGCTGTGTCAAGTTGACACAAAACTAGCCAGTACACCGAGATTTATCATAATAATACAGTGATTAAGACAGCATACCAGCAGTCCAAGGATGAAATAAGATGAGAGAGCCCAGACATAACTCCTCACATGTGTGGAAGCTTGTGGCTACAGCCAGGCACTGTGGGCCTATCATGCGGGCCTATTGCTTACCCGTACGGGGAAAGTGAAATTAGATTCTACCCTAAGTGATTTATAAAAAAAACAATTCCAGATGGAACAAAGGGAAAACTATGACTCGGCTGGAAGACAATGTAAGAGAATATATCTACGACCTCAGGCTGGGGAAAGAGTTCTTAAACAAACACAGTAAGCACCAGTCATAAGGACCACATCGAGAAATTTAACTACATTAAAATTAAGATTACTTTTCTTGTAGAACTACCATATGATCCAGCCTGGGTCCACTTCTGGGCTTATATCTAAAGGGCGCTACATCCTACCACAGAGACATTTGTTCACCCATGAATCTTTGCTGCTGTAGTCAAAATAGCCAGGAAATGAAACCAGCCTAGATGTCCGTCAGCCAGGGAGGATAATGAAAATGTGGTCCCGATACACAATGGAATTTTATTCCGCTATAAAGAAAAATGGAAATATGAAAGTTGTAGGAGAATGGATGGTCTGGAAATTATTATATTAAGTGAGGTGACCCAGGCTCAGAAAGACAAATACCACATGCTCTCTCTCATATGTGAACCCAGCTTTAATGTTTATGTGTGTATATATGTGGGTTCGGGTCATGAAAATAGAAAGGGACCTAGAGAAGGAAAAGAGAGGTGCTGAGGGAGGGGACCTCAACAGGACACAGGTGACATGAAGCTGAGTGGAGGCAGTGGGGTGGGAAAGTGGCAAGGGGAGGGGGTGGGAGGGTGGGGAGGGAGAAAGGACCAACCAAACCCAATTACATTAGAAAATACCATAGGGAAAACTAATACTTTGTATATTAAAATATTTTTAAATTATGATTTTTTTTTTTTTGTTCTTCAAAAAACGGTATAAAGTCATAAATGGGAGAAGGTGATTACGTACAGTAACTGAGAGGACTGGGTAGTCAGCCAGTCAGGGAAGCTGGGATCCTCATGGCCTAGAAATAAAAATGCCTTGTGTTTTGTTCTTTGTCAAGTGCTGCTGTGAAGAAAGCCCCAGGTGTGTGCTGGGGGCACGGCACCGAAACGAAGAGAGCAGACAGGTAAGGCCTACCAAAACCACAGTGGCAACCGGAGGTTGCAGGTCGTGGTGCTCAGCAGAGGCACGGGTGAATGGGTAAGAGGAGCCATTGAAGCCAAGCTTGCTGTGTAAATGAAGCCAGTGTTCTCGTAGGTCAGTCCCCTGTCTGCCCTCTACCTGACCCCAGCACCCCAGTACTGCCCTGGGAAGGTGCCTTTCTCCACTCTGTTGTGATTGGCCAGAACCTTCTTTCCACTTTCTCTGGACCATTCAATCAGGACTGTGACTCAGTCTTGCTGCCTTGCGAAAAGGGTGTCTTTGTGTATTCCTGCCCTTACTGAAGTCCTTAGGGGAGCCTGAGGCAGCCAAGAGTACTTCTGTAGCTGTGACAATATGGTGTAAGAGGGGCCCGATGGTGAGATTAGGGGTGTCATAACAAAACACAGTGCACATGCTCCTTGGCCTGAGCCTCTCCAGGGAGCTGAGATCTCTGTGTCTCTATCTCTCTCTGTCTCTGTCTCTCTCTGTGTGTGTTATATGTATGCATGTGAGTGTACTCTCACATGTGCTCTCTGTGTTATATGCATGTATGTGAGTGTACCCTCACATGTGTGCATGCATGGAGGTGAGAAGTCTGTTTCTATTGCTTTCTACTTTTTTGGTTTTTTGGTTTTTTTTTTCGAGACAGGGTTTCTCTGTGTAGCCCTGGCTGACCTGGAACTCACTCTGTAGACCAGGCTGGCACTGAATGCAGAGCTCTGCCTGCCTCTGCCTCCCGAGTGCATGTACCACCACTGCCCAGTTCTACTTTTTTTTGAGATAGAGTCTCTTTCTGAACCTGATAAAAGGGCACTAGTGACACAGGTGCAGGAAGCTGCCGGGAGGAACTCACACAACCAGCCCAGGGCTGTAGTCCCAGCTCTGCCACTGGGCAAATTCCTTGCCATCTTCAGAAGGTGCAAATATACTTACAGGGAGTGATTGTGTGCTCAGGGTTTACAGTGAGGTGGCCTCCGCACAAAGCCTGCTGAGTGTACTAAGTATAGGTGTCGATTGCTGTTACTGTCATACTCTTATTATCCTGGTTCAGAGAGGATATGTCCTCTAAAAACAGGCAGGGCCACACCCTTAAAAGTGGAGTGACAGACAGGCTGGACTCCGGCTGGAGTACTGGCCTCTCAGATCCTAGCACTGACTATTCAAATTACCCTTTTTTTTTTCATTTAGGCATTATGTGGTAACACCTGTAATCCCAGCACTCAAGAGGTTGAAGCTGGAGGACTGCAAGTTCAAATCCAGCCTGGGTTACATCATGCGGTCATATCTCAATAAACACTAGGGCTGAAGCTGCAGAGCAGTGGTGGGGTTGTCAGTAGCTCAGCATGTGCAAAGACCATGTTTGGAGTTAAACAAACAAACAAGCAACTAAAATCTAGAGCAGGTGGCAATGGTGGTGGAAGCGGAGGCACGGGGTAGTGAGGAGTTTGTGGAGGTGGTAGCTAGCTGCTGAGGGACCCACGTGGCAGGACTGATTGGGGGTGAGGATGAACTTTCGGTTAAAGACCCCTGAGCATGTTCGTAGAGGCCGGCGGGATTGCCTGTGGCTTACTGACGGGGTTCTGAGAAGTATAGTCATCTCACTTCCTAAGATTATCTGGCCATCTGTGACGAATACAGGAGGCTGCTGCCATTTTGAAAGCTCTGTGGAGAAGAAGGAAGACTCAAGGTCTCAGACAGCTTTCTCTCTCTCTCTCTCTCTCTCTCTCTCTCTCTCTCTCTCTCTCTCTCTATCTCTGACTGGATATGTGACCTTGAGCTTTTCATCCCATCTAGAGATCTCAGGTTCTGTATCTATGAAACTATGGAGGTGGGGCCTAGGGAGAAGCTCAGTTGGAAAACTGCTTGCCGGACAAGCATGAGGACCCCTGCATTTAGATCCCCAACACCCACATTTAGAAGCTAAAAGCCCGGCATAGCAGTGTGTGTCTATAATCCCAGCACTGAGGAGACAGAGACAGACTGGAGCTCACCGGCCTGCAAGTATAGCTGCATTGGTAAGCTCTGGGCTCAGTGAGAGACCCTGTCTCAAAATAAGGTGGAGAGTTACAGAGGAAGCCACTTGATATCAACCTCTGGCCTCTGCATATGTGCATACCCAAATACCTATTGTACACACACACACACACACACAAAACATATGTTCACACCCTGAAATAAGCAAACCAAATAAATAAAAACGTTGGGGCAGAGTGGGCAAATACTTGATATCTGAAATCTTTGATCTTTTGTGATCTCTGTAAGCCATCTCCACCCAGGCTGACCTTACTACCCAGGTTCCAAAAGATGTTGGTGGCACCGCTCCAGGCTTTTTATTTGGTCGGAGTTGACCCCCGCAGTCCCGTCCACTTTAAGGCCTGAAAATTAACAAGGCGACTGTTGTCTCTGGTTCTGAATTTCAGAACTAATATTTTTTTAAAACCTCCTTAAACGTAAATTGACTCCAGACTAACCCACAGGCAGCCATATAGGGTCAGGGGGGCGGGCACCTTCGCCTAGCTGGGTGGATGGGGAGAGAGTGCTGGCTCAGCCAGTCGCCGTCCACTTGATTGCAGTCACAACACTTGGCTTTGTAGCCTTGGCTTCATCATGGGTGCAGCAGGGTAGCTGGTTACTTACAAGGCAGAAGGCCAGAGGAAGTGCCACCCCAGTGGACATGAGCTTGTCAGAGTCATACAGTCATCCTGGTTTTGTTTGGCATTGACCTTGGCCATCGAAAATCTTCATTCCCCAGCTTGGGACACCAAGGCTCAGAATGCGGCAACAGAAATTCCAAAGCCATGCAGCCATGGCCAAGCTAGGAAATCCACTTCCTGCCTCCTAGCAACCATTCAGGACACCTCGCAGGCATGTGAGGATTAGACCTGCTGCTTGTGTCTCTTAGGCCCAGAGAAGTCAGGCTCACTGTTCCTCAGACCCTTCTTTGACATTTCAGTGATGTCAAAGTTCCTGACACATGGGAGAGCCCCTTCCCCACTCCCCATCAGAGCTGACCATGGCCCCGGAAAGGCAAGGCAGGGCGGTGTGACTGCTGACCACAGTCACCAGAAAGCCCTGATTCCAGTAGCTGTTCCAGAAGCAGCAACCTAGGCCTGTAATTTGCAGGCTGGACCAGGACCAAAAGCCATTCTACCACTGGATCAGCCACCCCATTGGTCCTGGCCTATTAATTCTTGGCCCCCTGCACGGCAGATTTGCCTCTAGGCAGCAGTGCCCAGGAGCCTCTCTGCCTGCAGAGGGGCCCCAAAGTCTCACCCCTGTCTCATCATGCTCTCTAGAGCATCTCTGCCCAGAGGATCTCAGGCCCCTCACTGTCTCCCCTCTGCCCCTAGCCTTGCTCTGGCCTCCACCATCTATTACTAACCCCCCTGGCTCCCTCCTGCCAGCTGAATCATGCATTTCTTCTCCCCTAAAGGGCCTGGGCTGGGCTTACTGCCATCCACTCTGACAATCTATACAGATAACTGCAGGGCACTTTCCCACAAAAAATGGGAAAATGGCCCAGAAATTGGAGAACTTGCCTCCTTCCCCTGTCCCTCTACTATTTTCCAAAAAAGCCCGAGCAAAGCAAACATAAGAGACTCTGAGAACGAGGCAGAGCATCCTCCCTAGTGCCAGGGGCTGCTCTGCTTTCCCATAGGCTGGGAAGCTGGGCATCTCTTCTTGGATGCACCCTCAGAAGATGCTAAGGACTTAGGAACGGTGGGGAAGCTGCTTCTAAAGGCCTCGGCTCTGTCATCATTGCCTAGATGGTGAAGGCTATGTGCTATACAGGTGCCTCCCTCTTGGGTTCTCTGTATGCCTCCTTGCTCCCCTGAAAGCCAGACTTCCCTTTCAGAAATGCAGATCTGTCACAATCACAACCCCTGTGTGTGATTATTGTCTCCCTACTGTCCTCAGACAGACCGTCCTATGCTTCTCCAGTGCCTGGTAGGGTTATGTCACCATCTTCTCCTGGACCTCATGCTGGCCCTGGCTGCTCCCATTGTATCCGTCCCACCACGGGAGCCCTGTGCACAGGCTATTCCCTCTGCCTGAAATGTTCCTCCCACCTGTCACCTGGATGACAACTATCTGTTCATCTCCAGTCTTCAGCCTCTGCACTGCAATCTCTGCCCAGTCACGATCCCTTGCAGAGTCACAGTGCAATTGAGTACTTGTCTGGGGAGATGACTCAAGTCTGTCTCCTCCATGAGAGCAGTGAGCTTAATGATTCTGGTGCTCCCATGTCTCCTGTACCTCGTATCCTTCATGGCTTTGGCTAGGTCACTAGGCAACATCTGTAGACCCAGGGAAGCAAGTGCTGTCTTTCCTCTTCCAAACTCCCATGACCTCACTCGGGTCTCCTGTTGGAAGTTCCCAGAGTTCCCAGGGGAAGACTGGGCAGAGTAGAGGTGCAGAGAGTTTGTTCCCAGTAGAAGTGTACAGAAGACATATGTATCTTCAAGCACATGGGCCACGCTGACTGTATCTACATGTATGTGTTGTCCATGGCCATAACTCTCGCCGATACTCATAAACCACACCCCAGCCCTGGCTGCCAGTCACCAACCTCAGACTGTTCGTTGCACTGGCATAATGAAAACCACCTCTGGGAAAGAAAGCTTTTAAAACCCAGGTCTGAGGTCACAGGCCTAGGGTGGAATCCTGGGCTGTTCGGGTTCGTCACTAATAGAGTTTAATTTAGAGTCTCAGTTTTTCCTTCTTTTAAAAAAGAAGGCTGTGAGTTTCCACTGTGTAGGACTGTGAGTAAATTGGATGTAAAGTCTATGTCATGCACTTAGCACTGCGTGTATACAATTTCAACTGACAATGGCCATTAGCATGATTAAAGCTCAGGTTTGGTTCTCCTGTGAGCAGTGCTCTGGGTTATGTCTCAGACCCAGCTTCGTCAAGAAACCAAGACTTTTTCGTGTCTCTGAAAAGCAAGTTCACTCCTCAAAACCAACTAGGAAAGCAATATAGCTTAAGGGAAGTTTGCTTTTAAGTGCGTGTGTATGTATTGGTGCAGGTTCCTCTTTACATGTGTGTGTGCACATGTGTGTGTGTGTGTGTGTGTGTGTGTGTGTGTGTGTAAGCCAGGAGGCAATCTCTCATGTAATTCTATCTTGTTTTTGAGACAGGGTCTCATACGGGCCTGGTGCATGCTGACTGAGCTAGGCTGGCCGGTCTCTGCCTCCCGAGGGCTGAGATTTCAAGCACACACAACCTAAAGAAGCTTTTTAAGATATTGGTGCTGTGGCTCGAATCCTAGTCCTCAACCTTGCACGGCAAGTGATCTATTAACTGTGCCACCCTCCCGCCATGAGCTGAGCTTCATAAAGATTGTGGGGGTCAGGTGAAAGGTTACATAGAACACTTCACCAAGTAACAAGAAGAGCTGTGAACACCCTTCTGACCGTGTCCCCTCGCTGCACTCTGCCTCGGTGGTGTAGTTACTTCAACCTTCCCCAGGAGTTCAGATCTGGCCTAAGTGTGTACACTGTGAGAAGAGAAGCTGGTGTCTCCCTCTGCCTGCCCTTAGCAGTGACGTCTTAGTTGTGATCATGCATGTATGAAGTGTGCCTGCATGTGTAGATGTATGTTCACATGTATGTGGTACATGTGTGTGTCCAGGAGCAGGTGCACATGTGTGAGCATGCATATGGAGGCCAGAGGTTAACTGCGTGTCTTCCTTAACCACTTTCCTCTTTGTCTACTGAGGCCATGTCTCCAGCCAAGCCCAGCGCTTACTGATTCTGCTAGCCTAGCCAGCCAGCTCCTCAGGGCCAGATCTACCTCCTGAGTGCTGGGACACAGGCCAGGCTGCTGCACATTTGGCTTTGATGTGGGTTCTGGGATCCAAATGCTGGTGGTCGTGCCTGCACGTAAGCGCCTTATTTATGGAGTCAACTCCCTGTTCCAGGAGTCCCTATCCTTTTTATTATAATTATTAAAAGGTTATTATTTGTTTTGTGTGGCTGGTGTTTTGTGTGCATGGATGTCTGCTCATGGTACTTGGAGTGGTCTGGGAAGGGATTGGATCCTCTGGACCTGGAGTTACAGACAGTTGTGAGCTGCCATGTGGGTGCTGGGAATTGAACCTGGATCCTAAGGAAGAATAGCCAGTGCTCTTAACCACTGAGCTACCTCTCCAGCCCCAGGTGGGCACATCTTAGTGTGAGTTTTCTTTCTGCAGCTCTCGCCTGCTCTTCAAGCCGACTGCTAGATGTACAGCATGTACAGCTTTCTAGATGTACAGCATGCTACTGCTGAGAGGAAAAGATGGAACTAAAACTTCCTCCAATTTCTAAGGGAATCTGAAGCCCCTTCTGCAGGGAGAATCTAAGGTGTCCACACAACTGGGCTGAACTCTGCCCTTGTTACACAGCAGCTCTGGGAAAAGCTCCTGACTCCGCTCCTCAGAAGAGGGTTTAAGGAATCCCTTGCCTCCTTCTTTTACAAAAACACCCTCACTGGGCCTGATGGCACATGCCATTAATCCCAGCACTAGGGAGGTAGAGGCAGGCAGATCTCCATGAGTTTGAGGCCAGCCTGCTCTATGGAGTGAGTTCCAGGATAGCCAGAGCTACAAAGAGAATCTCTGTCTTGGAAAATAAACAAAAACAAAAACAAAAACAAAACAAAAAAAAACCGAAAACCCCCAACATTCTCTTTAGTTTATTCTGGGGTTTTGCCTCCTCACTAAGTCTGTACCATACTTTTGTGTTTGTTCTTAGCTGTCTGTCTGTCTGTGATTTCACTGTCATAGGCCCTTAGCCACAGCTCATGAGATTACACAGAGCCTCTAATCAGGTCCCTGTACCATCCCCTCTTAGGCTCCTTCAGGTCAGGTCACAGCTGGCCACACCCACTGCCCTTTGCAGTTATGAGCTCTGAGAGCTCTGCTCTCAGAATGAGATGTGAGACCCTCTTGCTTCTCACCCATCCCGGGAGCTATTAAAAATGTACGTCCTGGGCTTCCTCCCAGTTCCCCCGACAAGAGACCTGTGGAGGCAGGGGAATCCCAGTGAACAGCTGGCATCTCAAAACTAGGGTGCACCTGGTGCACTCAGGGACTGTGTCACACCCTATTCCCTGACGCCTGCGATGGGTTTGGCTAATGAAGAACAGAACTATTAAGGAACTGGTGGTGGGGAGAAGTTGGTTTGTTTTTGGTTTCTTTGGTGAAAAGAAGCTGTTGACCCAAAAATAAATGTTCCAGTTCTAGTGCCCTCAGAGTATCCTCTCTGGAGCCACTGGGGTTGAACTTAGCCCAGTTATTCAGCCATACTATACACTTATTAATATTTGCTGAGGGCCCGTCCTGTCCCAACAACAGGGAATATTTCAATGAACAAAGGGGCTTGCTTCCCTGCCGAAAAGGTATGATCCCACAAGGATAAAGAAAAAGAAAGGAGACCCCGGGCTGGAGAGATGGCTCAGCAGTTAAGAGTGTTGACTGTTCTTCCAGAGGTCCTGAGTTCAGTTCCCAGCAACCACATGGTGGCTCACAACCATCTGTAATGGGATCTGATGCCCTTTTATGGTGTGTCTGAAGAGAGTGACAGTGTACTCACATACATAAAATTAAAAAAATAAAAGAAATAAAAGAAAGGAGACACTACCAGGGGAAAATGGTAGCCCTCTTTGCAGGGTGTGGGTAGTCATAAAATGCAGTGTAATGGGGTACTGATATTTACAAAGAGGTGGCCCATGAAAAGCTCCTGGGGAGGTCCAGAGTGGAGGACAGATGGGGGTTGTGGAGAATCGTGGGGACTGGGCCAGAGACAAGCTAGGTCCTGTGGCAGGCTAGAGCAAGCACGGACTAAATGCAATATCTTAGTAGCCTGTAGATTGAAAGTCTCAAAAGCTGGGGAGTACAGAAGTGCCCAAGGAAGTGACCTCAGAGTGAGGAGGGAGCCTGATGCCCAGGAAAGTGTACTATATAGTTGGGGACAGTCCTGACAATCTGAGTGGGGGCTAGGAAGCCTCTGAGGAGATAATATGTAGGTTTGGCTCATCTTCTTTCAGCCTTGGTTGGTTTGGAACTCACCATGTAGATCAGGCTGCCCTTGAACTCATAGAGATCTGCCTGCCTCTGTTTCCCAGTTTTTAAAATTATATTTATGTGTGTGTGAGAGAGAGGGGGGGAGAGAGGGAGAGAGGGAGAGAGGGACAGAGGGACAGAGGGAGAGTATGGTTGTGTGTGCACACAGTTGCAGGTTCTTGAGGAGGCCAAGGGTATTGGACGCCCTGAAGCTGGAGTTACAGACAGTTGTGAGTGGCTGTCTGTGGGCACTGGGAACCAAACCTGAGTCCTCTGCAAGAGCAGAAAGCACTTTTAACTGCTGAGCCATTCCTCCAGCTCCTTGGCTTATCTTTATTTGACTAACATCTATTGCGCATGGATACTATCCCATCTGGACAAATGGGACATATCAGAGTGTAGGACCTGGCTCCAGTGCTCATGAGAGGCACAAATGAGTCATGGGATCTGAAGCTCATATGGGGGAAAGGGATGTCACACACATGTGAGGATACAGATCCACATGTGACCCCTCCCCCACTCACATATACACTCACACTCCTGCACACACGGTCACCTCCATCCTGGAGTGCACTAGGACTATCAAGTATGAGTCAAGGGACAGGGCAACAGTGGCCACGGCGTCTGCCAGAGATGACTGGAGCCAGGAGGACTAAGGAGAGATGAGCAGGCAGACCCCTGAGCAGATGGATCTCAGACCTCCTAGCCTAGCTGGTGGCTTCCAGTCATGAATGGAGCTTGTCGCGGTACCTCAGTAATAGCAGCAGCCACGGAACAGAGAGCATGTCCAGTGGCCTTTGGCTTCCTCGAGACTACAAAAACACATTTTTGAGGTTAGTTTTTTTTTTTCTTTATTCCAGGAACCCATTTTTTTTTTTTTTTTTACCAAAGCAACAGAGTTTGGTGATGTGTCATTTCGGACAATCATGGTTTCTGCACATTATATTTCGGCAGTCAAATCTTTCTCTCAAGTAAACATGTAGCTTGAATTCTCTCCATGCCAAGTGCTTCTCTGGCTGCTGAGAATCCAGTGGGAATCCAGATGAGTCCAGCCTCCCTGGGGCTTAGACTCAACATAGGCTCAAGTCCGGGAAGCAGGGGTTTGCCCAGTAGGGCTGTGATCTCTCTACTGAGCCTCATGTGGGGTTTTCTAGATGCCCTGGTTTCCCCAGTGTCTGTCACCATGTACAGAACGTGATGTGGTGGCTACATGGTCTCCACAGATCCCTGGTGCATTGAGCTGTATAGCAGAGCCCTGCATCCAGCTCTGTCCGGTCAGATGCCTTTGCTTTCCCTGCTCCTGGGACAGAGGCTGTTGATCAGGTTGTCCTTGCTCTCCCGACAGTCAGCTGGGGAGGAGACAGACCCACTGAGGACCTGACCACCTTCAGATCTCACACTGGTCCATGTCATTGCTAAAGTCCCCACTCTGCTTCTTTTGCTGTGGTCCTCACAGTGTGGCCTCCTGTCTGCCTCCCTCTGAGCATTTCTTCTCACACAGCTTCATTTGATATGTGCACTGTGCCACGTGTGTGTGCTGGGCAGGATGCTGGGCTGCTGGGCTGCTGGGCAGGATGCTGGGCAGGATGCTGGGCTGCTGGGCAGGCTGCTGGGCAGGTTGCTGGGATGATGGGCAGGCTGCTTGGCTGCTGCTTGGCTGCTGGGCAGGCTGCTGGGATGCTGGGTAGGATGCTGGGCTGCTGGGCAGGATGCTGGGCTGCTGGGCTGGATGCTGGGCACTAGGTCACAAAAACAAATGAACCAACAGACTCAGAGTCACTGATGGAAATGCTGACCAGGAGAACCAGAGGGCTGCGCTGGGGATGGACAGACATGGGTGGTTTGACGAAGTCAGAGCAGGCCCTGAGGAAGACCAAGGTTGGGCACTTCACACTGATGGGGAGGTGAGTCCAAGGAATTCCCCCAAGACAGAGGCCAGCTCCATTGTGCCTACTGTGGTGTTCCAGGTTCTAGAACATAGTAGACACTCACTAAATGGACACTGAATAAGTAACTATTTAAAGCAAGGCTGACTTGTTTGCCTGTTGGCAAGCACTTTATTCATTGAACCATCTCTCCAGCCCTCTCCCTGCTTCAGGAGCCACTCACTAGTGTGTGTGTGTGTGTGTGTGTGTGTGTGTGTGTGTGTGTGTGTGTCCATGTCCACAAGGTTTATGGCTCAGGTTCAGTATGGCTGTATATCACCTTTGCTCATTTCTTAGAAAGAGACCCTGACTTGAAAAACATTACATATATAACTTTTCCATGTACACATGACTACATACAAATATATCCATGTACATAATACATGAGTACATACATGTGAGACAAATTGTTTCATTTGCAAATGTTTTCATTTTTTTCCAAAAGTGATACCACGGTTCTTGTAAATTTCTGCACCCAGTAAGTAAGTGGGGTTTATTCTGTAAAGAATGTAAGATATGCTCAGTGCTTAAGAATCAACTCCACAGGGCCTCCATACAAACAACGAAAGAAGAAATATCACATAACTACATCATTTAAAATTCAAGCCTCATTTATGATAAAATCAGCTCAGAATTGCCTCTTGAATGTGAGAAATCTCGGCCGCAGGAAACTAACAGCCACCTCACATCTGACGAGACAAGCCCTCCCCCTCCCCTGCCCCTCTAAGTGAGGGAACAAAGCAAAGTTGTTCACTCTGTCATCCGCAAGGCAGAAAAGAAAGGCAGGCATGAGAAGGCGAAGTCAATAGTCAGCCTCAGATGGTGGTCAGCTATGCACAAGACCTCTCAGCAGCTCCCCACAGAGACCCCAAGAATCAAGCTCAGAACAAGGCGACAGGGTGCCAGATAAACAAAAAGTTTCCATATACTAGGAACAAACACACTGAAATCAAAGCCTTTGCTATCACTCATAGATGTGAAATAGGTACACATCCACCAAAACAGGTACAGGAAAGACTTCTGTGTACCTGGCTGGGGCTCACACAGTGGAGTTAACACTGGAGTCAACTTTAACTGGAGATAAAGTTAGCTCTTTTGAGTGGTTGTGAATAACTACGGAACTCTTAGAAAAGTAACCAAGGAGTTGAATTTATCAGGAGATATGTGTTTGTGGTTTGGAAGATTCGGTACCCCCTTGAATCAATATGTAGATGAAACACAAAATCTGTTCAAGTTCCAGGAAGATATTTTGTAGACACAGACAAGATTGCTTTTTAAAAGCTTTTATGTAGACCGGAGAAAGGGTTCAGACCGCTTTGCAAAGGACTTGTTGTTAATGGTTCCCAGCACCCAAGTCAGTGCTCACAACTGCAGCTCCAGGAGATCTAATGCCCTCTTTTTTGGCTTCTGCTGGAATCTGCACTCAAGTACACATACCCACACACACACACACACACACACACACACACACACAATTAAAAACTATAAAATAAATCTTTAAAAATTCCATAGACCAGTAAAAGCGTTAGAATGTCTAAAGGATTTTGAAAAGAAAACTAAACTGGGAGAAACCAGTTAACTTAAATTCAAGACTTATTCATTTGACTATGAAGCCATAGCAGCCAATAGTGTGGGGTACTTACTGGCAGGAGGGTCAGAGGTCACATAGGTCAGAGTTCACATGGCAAAAAGAGGCAGCTCAGAAACAAACCTGCAGACAGGCCCAACTGATTTTTGAAAAAGGTACAAAAGTAATTTGTGGAGAACAGGAGACAGTCTGTTCAGTAAATGGTACCAGAGGGGGGAGTTGTGGGGGGGAGGCTTTTATATAAACCTCACACCTGACACAAAAATCACAGGCTCCAACGTGAGGCATCAACATGTTTAGCAAAAACAACAGGGGAAAATCTTTGTGGTCTAGAGCTGACGGGGTTCTTGAACTCAACACAAGAAGCCTGACCCATAAAAGGAAAAATGCACAAGTTTGACCTCATCTGAATGAAACCGTTTGCTCTGAAAAATACTCCGTTAAGTGGCTGGAAAACAAAGCAGAGACAGAGGGAAAAAGCAGTGCATACCACGGGGCTGACAGGGGCTGGAATGCAGACTGCAGTTTAAGCGCATCCGTAAGAAGAAAAGCGACAAGCCAACTGGGAAAGGGGGAAAATGTGCACAGGCATTCCACCCAGAGGTCACCCAGGTGACAAGCCAGCCCACACTAGGATGTCCATCTCACCAACCATGATGGGAATGCCCACTGAAGATACCCGAGGGATGACCACACAACCCGCAGAGCAGTGCCTATCAAACAATAGTGTCCAAGAGACTGGGCAGTGCTTGTCTATCTGGTAAAAATAAACTAGGAGGACTGAGGAAGGAGTTCAGATAGTGCGCTGGGCTGGCGGGCACTGAGGGTGTGGACACCTGTGATGTCAGCAGTTAGGAGGTGGAGACAGGCTGGTCAGAAGTGCAAGGTCACCCTGGGCTGTATAGTGAGTGTGGGGATAGTCTTGGTTTCATGGGATTCTGTCAGAAATGGGGAAGGGAGGAGAGAGAGGGAGATAAGAGAGAGGAAAAGGAGGGGAAAGGAAAGGAGGGGGAGGGGGAGGG
>NC_034599.1:57544450-57547798 GCF_900095145.1 Mus pahari | reverse complement strand
GGATGGTAGGTATGATGTCCTACTATGACTATATGGGATTGTAGGTGTGATGTCCTACTATGACTATACAAGACAGTAGGTGTGATATCCTAATATGACTATACAGGATGGTAGGTGTGATGTCCTACTATGACTATACAGGACAGTAGGTGTGATGTCCTACTTTGACTATACAGATGGTAGGTATGATGTCCTACTATGACTATACAGGACGGTAGGTTTGATGTCCTACTATGACTATACGGGATGGTAGGTGTGATGTCCTACTATGACTATACAGGATGGTAGGTGTGATGTCCTACTATGACTATACAGATGGTGGGTGTGATGTCCTACTATGACTATACGGGATGGTATGTGTGATGTCCTACTATGACTATACAGGACAGTAGGTGTGATGTCCTACTATGACTATACAGGATGGTAGTGCTTGGAAGCTGAGCAACATCTACAGTGGGATGTCTTGGTGTTATTTTTCATAGGTGCACATTAATCACATCTCACAGTTCCTGGATCAAGGCAGTGTTGAGTAAGGTAATTTAAAAGGCAAAAGCTCTATGCTGGCTTAATAAAAGCTGCCATAAAAGAGAAAGAAGAATGTGATGTAAGTCTATTTACTCAAAATATGTTTTTAAATGTTAACAAATTCAGATTAATTGAAATTATGTATCTTTTCTCACCATAATGCAATAAAAATTAAATAAATAAATAAAGAGCTGCCGTGGTTGCAGGTGTTGCCTGTGGTCAACCTCCAGCAATGGTGGGGAGCTATGGACCCCAGTGTGTCCTCATGGAGCCAGGCCTTGGCATTAAGACAGAACACCTCTGTTTGATCCTCAGCTTTCCCATTTACTAAGCCCTTGGCCTTTGGCAGTTCACTTGTAACTCAGTCCCAGTCCTTTGGCCTATCTTGTTCCATTCCTCTGCTGTTACAGATGGGCCGATTTGTCCTTGCTGTCCATGTGTGAACACCAGGCCAACCTCTGACTATTCAGGGACTTGCCACCCCAGTATGGATGGTATCAAGCAGATAATGACGGTCTTATTTAAGCCTTCGCTTCTTTCTCAAGAGCTATCAGAAAGGGCATCTGTTTTCTTGTGTGGCCATAGATTTGAAGAGTGATTTGGAAGACCGGAGAGATGGATCAGTCAATAAAGTGCTGTCTTTTCAAGCATGAGCGCCTGGGCTTGACTCCCAGAACCTACCTAGCAACTCTAGGCATGGTGGCGCATGCCTACAATCTCAGCACTACGGAGGCAGCGACAAGCAAATCCCTGGGGATCAAAGGTCAGTCAGCCTAGCCATGGCATTGAAGCCAGTGAGAAACCCTGTTCCAAAATACCATAGCAGATGATGTCCTGAGAAACCACATCCAAGGTTATCATCTGGCCTACACACACACACACACACACACACACACACACACACACACACAATCATACACTCACATATACTTGTACACACACATATACACAGACACACAATCCTACTCACATACATTCACACACTTGTACACACACTTATAGGCACATACACAAATATACTCACATGGTTACATACATATACACACAAACATACATTCACAAACACACACATACATATAAATACACATACACACTGAAGTTTAGAAACTGCTGGGGTCTTCCCCAGCTAGTGGAAGAAGCAGTAACTTGACTGTTAGAATTTCTGGGTACAGCCAGACCTGAAGCCAGCTTCTATGTGGAGTATCCTTTTTTATTTAATCTAATTTGAATGAAGTTTCTGCTCCTGGCACCTGAAAAATTAGGGAACTTTATTTCCTATAGCCCCATTGAGTCTGCTTCATGACCTCTGAGATAGGTGTGGTAACGCCTTCCATCTCACTGCATGATTGTTCATGAACAGATCATACAAATCTATGTTCCTTTTCCTGCTTGTAACCAGTTTATGAAATTGGGTAGAACCATGGAGATTAGAATGGAAAAGGGCATCTCAACTGCTCAAGCAGTAATTTGGGTCTTATTGTGGGTAGAATAACACATCTATCTATCTATCTATCTATCTATCTATCTATCTATCTATCTATCTATCTATCTAAGATCTCATGTAGCCCAGGCTGGCTCATATTTACTATGTAGCTGAGGATGGGATGAACTTGAACTCCTGATCCTCTGCCTCTTTGTTCCAAATGCTGGGATTGTAAGCATGCACCTCTATGTCTGATTTCTATGGTGCTGGGGATAGAACTCAGAGCTTCATGTATGCAAGCACTGTACCACTGAACTACATCCCCAAGCCCACAAAACTTAAAACATATTCTCTCTCTCTCTCTCTCTCTCTCTCTCTCTCTCTCTCTCTCTCTCTCTCTCTCTCTCTCTGTGTGTGTGTGTGTGTGTGTGTGTGTGTGTGTGGGGGAGAGAGAGAGAGAGAGAGAGAGAGAGAGAGAGAGAGAGAGAGAGAGAGAGAGAAGGGGGGCAGCCGGCAGGGGGTGGGACACACATGTGTTATGGTGTTTGCATGACAATCAGAGGACACCTTTCAGGAGTTAGCTCTCACCTTTCACCTTGTTTTTTGGAGGCAGGGTCTCTCTTGTTTAGCACACTTCAAACTGATTGGCCCTCAAGCTTCCAGCTGATTCTCTTGTCTCTGCCTCTCACACTGTAGCAGGAGTGTTGGGAGCACAGGTGAGCACCGTGCTCTCTCTCTGTTATGCTCTTGATAAGCATTAAGCTCTATGCTGGTTACAGGATGAACTTGGGCTGTCAAGTTTGCTGGGCAAGTGCTTTCACAGCTAAGCCATCTCCTGAGCCCCTACAACTTCCATTTTTAAATATGTGATGTGGCTGGGATAGGGCATAAGAAAAGTATATCTTATAAGAGATATAAGTTTGGCAACAGGGGTGTTGAGCACTCTGATAATTCTCTAAGCAGTTTCTTTTTTC
Source organism: Mus pahari (assembly GCF_900095145.1). Taxonomy (NCBI): domain Eukaryota; kingdom Metazoa; phylum Chordata; class Mammalia; order Rodentia; family Muridae; genus Mus; species Mus pahari. The sequence continues at coordinate 57,544,876 of NC_034599.1, read as the reverse complement.
AAAAGTTATTCATTTAAAGGAATTCATTTAAATATTTTTATTTGGAATATTTTCAAAGAGTTTCATAGAAACAATGTATTTTGACCTTATTCACCCTTCCATGGATACAACGTATTTTGATCATATTCACTCTTTTTTTTCCACTTCTTGCCCTCTTCCAATTTTGTGTGTTTTAAAACAAACAAACAAACAAACAAAAAACCCAGCAGGGCAGTGATGTCACATGCCTTTAATTCCAGAACTTGGGAGGCAGAAGCAGGCATATTTCTGAGTTCGAGGCCCGCCTGCTCTACAGAGTGAGTTCCAGGACAGCCAGGGCTACACAGAGAAACCCTGTCTCGGAAAAACAAACAAACAAACAAAAAAACAAAAACAAAAAACAGGGGCTGGAGAGATGGCTCAGTGGTTAAGAGCACTGACTGCTCT
>NC_034599.1:57535769-57544406 GCF_900095145.1 Mus pahari | reverse complement strand
CAACCACATGGTGGCTCACAACCATCCGTAACAAGATCTGACGCCCTCTTCTGGTGTGTCTGAAGACAGCTACAGTGTACTTACATATAATAATAAATAAATCTTTAAAAAAATAAAACAAACAAACAACAACAACAAACCCTACCCAGTCCAATCTGTGCTGCTCATGAGTCAACAGAAATGAGACCCTGATTGCAAGTACAATGTGGGCTCTTTGGGGAGAATTAAAGATTTATGTATTGAAAGAAAGAAAGAAAGAAAGAAAGAAAGAAAGAAAGAAAGAAAGAAAGAAAGAGAAAGAAAGAAAGAAAACCTAACTCTTCCCCCCTCCCCCAGAAACCACCAGTTACCAACATCTGTTCAGCTCTAGAGCCTTTCCCACTCCAAGCTGGAATGTGACTGGCTCGCTCTTGTGCAGGTCTAACACAGGCAACCGCGGCTGCCTCGCGTCTGTGAGTGCAGCTTCCTGCCATGTCCAGAAGACACTGTTCCCCTCCGGTCCTCCTTGACAGCTGGCTCGTACAGTCTGAGATGGCCCCTGAGCCTGGGGAAGGGTGTGACATAGGATAGGTGCCCCACTTGTGACTAAGCACCCTGTAAGCACTTAGTCTGCAGCCAGCCATTCAGGGAAAGTAGCATGCCTAAAGAGGAAGTGGAGGAGTGGGGCGAGTGGATTTGAGAGCTCTTCTCCTTTGTACAAGTTCCCGGGTGACTTGGTGCCACACCTTGGGAATTGTCACACTCTCAACTCAAAATGAGGAGGCACAGTGGCAAGGGGGCACTGCAGTGCTTGCTGTGGCCACTGAAGAGGGGCAGGTTTGGCACCTGTCTCCTGGAGGTTGTTGAAGAAAGGCAGCCAGTTTGGGTTCCTGGAGGTTGGCTCATAAGGCGGGTTCCTTAGAACCAAAGGGATCCCAAGTTCACGTGAGTCATCTGAGGGCAGGTTCCTTCAGTGCCAGAGGACAGCGCCTGGCCTTCTGAGCTAGGGTCTTGGTGTCAGTCACACCATGGCTGGTACCTTTCTGAGGAAAGACAAAGCATTGTCAGAGAGGTGGATAACTGTGACCAGAGCTGACACTCCTGTGTTCCTAGATTCCTAGCAGAGCTCAGATAACATCCAGAGCCTTTGGAATGTCACCCACCTTCCCACAGCCCTCCCTCCAGCCCCACACACATGAAGATGAAATATTTTTAGCTGTGATCATTTGCAGTCTGTTTCTCTAGACGGTTGCATAAGTGGCTTGGCGGGGACGGTGAGCTGCACTAGTGGATGGTAAAGTCATTGACTCTGGGGGTGCAGCCAGTGTGGCTTGGTGGGATTGGCAGGGTCCAGGCCCCTCTCTACATAGAAGGAAAACCTGATGCATGCCAGGGAGGCGAGGTGACTTCATCCTGGCTGATTTATGGTGAGGAATAACACCCGACTGAGCTCTCCAGCTGCTCCTACCCATTGATGATTTTGGAATCATAGAACATTAAACTCTGAGAAGGACCCCTGAACGCAGACCAACTGGCTACGCTGGGCAATGTAAAGATTCAGAACTGAGCCTTAGAGCAGTCCAGGACAAGGGCAGGGCTTTGGGAAGCAGGCTCTCTTCCATCATGCTCTGTGTCCCTGTCCCCACCCGCATACCCCCAGCCCGCCTCCCGCATGTTCCGTGTTAGCCTCCCACCAGCACTTTGGGCTAGGGCTGTAAACACTGTTTTTATGAATAAGGCTACAAGCTCGGCTCACAGAGCCAAGTCGAGCCACAGAGCAGGAGCTGAGAGCAGTCCTTGAGTCTACCCTCGTCCGTGTTTTTCTCCATCTTCAGGGGGAATTGGGACAAACCTCCTACCCATCTGTAAAAGAACCTGTGCTTCAATGGGTCAAAGTATAGAGAAAGATGGACTCTGGGGATCTGGGTTGTAAATGGGATATTTGTATCATACCCTCTCCTCTAGAGGCTCAGAGAGCATGTTGAAAGATAGCAAGAGCCAGATGTCAAGGACAGTTGGGGTGAAATAGTGCCTTCTGGATAGGACTGGACCACAGTAGCCATGAACTCACAACAGCTGTGGTTGACCGTACAAGACTCCTGCAAGATCAAGCCAGTCAACATTCCAGCAGGAGCCCCACCCCCAGCCGAGGAGACTGATAGTTAATGGATCCCAGGAGGAGGGGCAGGGAGAGAGAATGGGAGGAGAAGGGGGAAAGGGAGAGGGAGTGGGAGAGGGAGAGGAGGGAGAGAGAGGAGGGATGAAGGAGAGGGAGAGGACGTAAGCTTCCTTTAAGGGTATGTGGTCAGTCTCTCAATAGACGGCCCCACACCCACATGTATATGAACAACACAAATGGGTTTAGCAAAAAAAGCAAAAAAGGACTTGAAGCTGGGAGGGAGCATGGGGGATGAAGGAATGGTCCTGGGAGGAGTTAGGGGAAGGAGTGGGAGTTGGGGGAGGTGACACAGACAAACACTCATGAATAAATAATAAAATAAAATGTAAAATCACTAACCAGTGCAACCGTCCTTTGTCAACTTGGCATATAAACACATCGCTCTAAGTCATACCTTTCTGCCTTGTGTCCCCAAAGTCTTAAGTTAATATCGTGATACTTAAATTGCGTTGTCAGGTATTTCGGCCACAGCAACAAGAAGAACAACTAATATAAATCCTGGGGAAAAAGAAAGAAAAACCACAAAATCAGATTTGTTCCTGTAATAGAAAAATATCCACTAGTTGAGGAAACATGAAGAGAGGAGACGTGAGTCAAACTTCTTCCCATTGCCAGCGTCGAAGCTCCACAGGAAGCTTCCGACCAAGGAACCTTGGATGCCACCGCTGGTGAGGACGCTGAGCATCAACGCCCGCCAGCTTCACACCTGCCTCTTTCCTGTGGAAACAGCCACCCTCTCCGCCCAGAGCCCCGTGCCTCTGCTGGCACTTGGAGTAAGGAGAGCTGGCTGAAGTCATGCCCTCTCCGCCAGCCTGTTTGCCCCTCTGCGGAATGGGAGTTGGGGTGGGGGCCACAACCAAATGTTCTTGAGGCCCGGTCTGCACTGACGGAGGCTGCCATGCGTTGGAGTGAGGAAGCAGAACGGGTTGCTCTGGAAGCCTTCTGGTGCTCAGGCTGTTCGCCATGTCTCAGGGGTGTGCTCTCCTGCCGCCTGGAGAGTACTAAACTTGGCAGACACTGGAGTTCAAAGATGGGATAGAAGTTCTGACTTGTGAAGAACCTGAGACGTGTGTGTGTGTGTGTGTGTGTGTGTGTGTGTGTTACTGTTTTGTTGTTATGAAGAGACACCATAACCAAATCAGCTTATAAAAGAAAGCATTTAATACGGGGGCTTACATAGCGCCAGGTCGGAAGGCACAGGGCTGGAGCAGTAGCTAAATGCTTATATCTGGTCCACAAGAGGGATGGAGGCAGAGACTAATACTGGACCTGGTGTAGGCTTTTAACGCACCTCTTCCATCAAGGCCACACCTCCTAATCCTTTCTAAAAAGTCCACCTACTAGGAACCAGATATTCAAATATATGAGCTTATGGGGGCATTCTCTTTTAAACCACAGCAATGTGTGTGTGCGCGCGCGCATACATGTAACACAGGTACGCACACACAGATTTGCTTGTTCATGTATTTGTCAGAAGACAACTTGACAAATCACTGAATTGGCTGAGCCCCTCCTCCTACCAGCCTTGGATGGTGGAAAGCTGGTGGGTTTTGGAGAAAGGGAAGTGTGGGTCTCCTATAATGTAGACTCCTGGAACTGAGCTCCAGTCACTCGTCAGGGCCACAGTGCTTGTGACTTTAGACTGAGCTGCCTAGCAGGCTCTTTACCTTATGTTTTGAGACAGGATCTCAGTGAACTCAGAGCTCACCAATTGGCTACATTGGCTGGCCAATGAACTCTAGAAATGTGCCTGTCTCTGTCCCCTCCCGTCCCCACACAGGTTACAGCTATGAGCTGCTATGCCAGGCTTGCACATAGGTGCTGGGGATCTGATCTCTGGCCCTCACATTTACACAGTCATCCCCTTCCTCACTGAGCCATTTCCTCATCCCCAGGGGAGGGTTTCAAGAAGAAGCGGCATCAAAGTTGGACACGATATAGGTGACTACCTGCTTGGGTTGGTTCAGAAGAGGGAGCTAGACCAAATGCAGCAAGGTAAGGCAGATGCAGGGAGTGGACCAAATGCAGAGAGATAATCCAGATGCAGGGAGATGGACCAGGTGACTACAAAACTCCTCATTCATGACTTTAGAAGAGCTTGCTAGCAAATTTTCACTTCCTGTGGGCATGTCACACCTTGTTCCATCCATACTGCCCCTTCTCCACAGAAAACCAGCTTCCCACCATCCAAGGCTGCCAGTAGGAGGGACTTAACCATGTAAGCTGTTTTACCCGGAGCACTCAGTTGACAGAGAGGACAGGATGAGGGCAAGAATGTTCTGACCTCTCCACCAGGTTCAGGCCCACAGAATTAACCAGCAAGACCACTGACTGAACCCAACACACCTGTCATGAAAGGTCACAGGTGCTATAGTGACCATTCTCAGGACCTGGCCCCGCAGGGCTCTACTCTACAGAGAGATGCTGCACAGGGACCCTGCAGCATGGAGCTCCATGGGGTTTGCTGGCCTTGGCCAAGGAGAGGTGTGTGTTGTGGTACAGAGCTACACAATAGGATTTTAATATGGTCGGCCTCTCTCTAGGTAGTGATAAAAATGTCTGTCTTAATAGACAGTTGAGCTTGCAGATGGATGGAGCTATTCTGTAGAGATGTGAGAGCAAGGGAAAGGGGACCTATAAAGATGGGTAGCCCAGGGACTCTGCTTTCCATGAGAGGGATGGGAAGCCAGCTGGAGTGTTTGCTAGTCCCAGACAGCAGTTTTCAACTGTGGGTAGAAACCCCTCTGGGAGTCAAACAACCCTTTCACCTGGATCTCTTAAGACCACCAGAAAACACTAATTTACATTATAATTCATAACAGGAGCAAAATTACAGTTAGCAAAGTAGCAATAAAAACAGTTTTATGGTTTGGGGTCAGCACAGCATGAGGAACTGTATCAAAGGGTTGAGAACCATTGGCCTAGAGAAGACAACAGCAGTTAAATCAGAGCTGGCAGGGAGGGAGCTGGGCCAGAGGTGATACCCCCAACCCTCTAGACAGTATCCCATGGGCTGAATCCACAAGGATGTCAAAGGGAGAGGGGGTGAGTTAAGACCAAGTGGAGAGGTTACCTCAGGAGCAGTAGACAGAATGGAAACCAGCGGGTAAGGAAAGGCAAAGACTTGCAGTGTGACCTTCTGTGCCTCCCTGACTGTAACATGGTGATGAAAATGGGACTGGTGTTGGAATTAAAGGAATGATACCTTAATCTGCCCCCTGCCGGCTGGCTCTCTGAGGACCTGTCCTCTAGCACCTGCTGAGGTGAAGGAGCACTATGGAAAACGGCCTTGGGAGCTTCCTCCTACTGCCACAGAAAACACAGCATCCAGAGTCTGAGAAGCTTACCCATGTGATCTCAGGCTGCGCCTGAACTCTCAAACAAGAGGCTGCCTCTTCATGACTAATATAACTAGTGGGGGAGACAGACTGGGGAGCCCAGCTTTCTATAATGCAGAGAGGTCCCTGACCACAAGTGACATGAAGGCTCTGCCCTCTAAAGGGCCCACACTTCAGCCATTTGCCAACTCTGCAGAAATCAGCTGTGATAGTGAGCTTGGCTGAGGCCCCTGTGCCAGCCCCTCAGAGCTGAGCAGGGTACCTGCAGTGCCCAGATAGCGAGGAACTCGAAAAGGGTTCCCCAGCCCATGTTACCAGCAGGCTGGTTGTGAGTCTGAAACAGGAACTAAGTTTCTTCACCGCTTGGCCAGAGCCCTTGAATCTCTCCTCTCCTCTGAAGCACGGACTCAATGGCCAGAGACTTCTTAGGACAGATGTCTGATCTCACCAGTTGGCCCTGGAGCAGCAGGGCCTTTTAGCCAGAAGGGAGTGTGACCCAGAGAAAGACTGAGCATGACCCGTGTGTATGGACACCTCTGGATGCTAAGGCCTCTGTCTTCTCTGAGGTCTCCGTGGACAAGACCCTCTGTGCTGGGCCCTGAAGCCTTAGCAGTGTCCTGGGACATGTGGCCCTGTTCCCACCTCTGGAGGGATCTCCAAGAGAGGTTTCAGTTGACCTCGGAATAACCTTCTCCCCACCCTGTAGCCTGAGCCCCTCTGGGCCACGGGTCATCTGCTTGGGACACACATGTGAGCCGATTGTTGACATAGTGTTTGCTAGCAATAGCAACAAGAGCCCTTCTTCCTGATGCCTCTCAAGGAGAAGCTGTCAGCGAGGAGGGACCACAAAAAGAGGGCATCTAAAAGCATCCAAAAAGAAAGTTTAGGCTCGTAAAAGTATCTGAAAAACAAATCCACATTCAAAAAAAAAAAAAAAAAAAAAAAAGCTTAACCCCAAGTTCTTCCTGGCTCTGACTCACCAGCATAAACCCAGGCCTGGCTGGAGGCCTCAGGGTGAGGCCCCTCGGCGACAGGGCAGCTTGGTGAGCTTTTGTGACCCTTCCTACAACACTAGTCTACCTGGGTGGACTCAGGCACCCGGGCTGTTTAGAAGAGGCAGCAAGGAAATCCCAGACAAACAAATAAAAGCTCAGGATATTAAAGTTGAGAGGCTCTGGGGTTTGCCAGAGTGTGTGGTTTTCTTGAGCTTCCTTTTGGATTCCACAGAGGCCTGTATTAGTCAGGCTGGGCCAGGGGTGCTGTGTTAACAAACTGTCTGACATGCTTAGCACTTTGAGACTGCTTGGGGACATGTAGTCCCATATCCTGGCTGCCTTCATTTCCCTGTGGTTTTTAAAGAAGTCAGGAAACAGAACCTGGTAAAGAAAAGTGTATTTCTCTACAGTCTGGTCGGAGCCGGAGAGAGTCCTCGGGCTCTGTCGTTTCTATTGCCATGTTAGAGATACATAGAACAGACAGAAGAAGAGCTGGGTTACCTGCATCTGCTGGTCTGTCAGAGAGAAGTGCTTGGAAGTCTGTGAGAAACCTCTTCCTGAGGCAAGGTCCTCCTCTGGCACAAGAACTTCAGCTTTCCCCCTCTGCCAGAGCAGGCCTTCCTAGGAAGCATTTGTTCTAAAGGGTTCAATGTTTTAGGGTTCCTGTTTGACCGCCAGTAATAAATTTTCAGGAGCCATTGCTCTTCCCTACCTGCCTGCAGCTCCTCTATAAGGAGTGAGCAACCATCCAAAACAACAGCAAACAAAGGGGAAAACTAGGGAATTGCTTTATTACCGTGGTTCTCAACCTTCCTAACACTGCAACCCTTCATACAGTTCCTCATGTTGGGGTGACCCCCAACCATAAAATTATTTCCTTGCTACTTCATAACTATAATTTTGATAATGTCATGAACCATAATATAAATATCTAATATACAGGATATCTGATATGTGATCCCAAGGGGTTGAGACTCACAGGCTGAGAACCGCTGCTTTATTAGATGAGTGTGTGTATGTGTGTATGTGTGTGTGTGTCTGTCTGTCTGTCTGTCTGTCCATCCGTCTGTTCATGCACATGGGCACGCTGTGGGCAATTAAAGTCAAGCATTATACTAATTACATTTCTATGCACTCTCATGAAACAGAGGAGAAACTGGCTCCCATAGGTGGTTTCTTGTTCAGTCAAAACTAGGCTGGGATTTGAACCTATTCATACCTGGTTGGCTAGAAGGACTGAATCTGTGATTCCTCATTCTCCAGTCTCTGTGAGGGGCCAGTTCTAGTGTTTGTTTTGTGTGTTTTTGTTCATGTACTTCTGCCCATTTGGGAAATATTTATTGAGAACCCCAGTGGGCTGGGCATTGTTCTGTATGGCAAAGAAAATTCACATGGGGCCCAGGTATCTGCAGTCTGAGGTTGGCAAGAGGGAATTGTGGGACTGGGGAGACAGTTCAGTTTAAAGTGTTTACCACACAAGGATCTGAGCTGGAGTCCCAGAACCCAGATCATTTTAAAAGGCAGACTTACAATCTCAGTGCTAGGGAAACAGAGGCGGGTGGCTCTCTGGGGCTTGTTGGCCGGACAGCTCAGCTCATTCAGCAGGTTACCAGCCAGGGAAAGACCCTGTCTCAAAGTCAAATCAAGACAAAACAAACAGATGGACAGAACCTGAGGAAGGACACCCAACTTTGTTCTCCGGCTACCCACATACATACATACATACATACATACATACATACATACATACATACATACGGATATGCATCCACAAATGCACTTGCACACACATACACACATGAAAACACACACACTCACACACAAGGAGGGGAGGGACTGGGGAGATGAGTCTGTAAATAAACCGCCTACTATGCAAGCACAAGGATCAGAATTCCATTCTCTAGAACCCATTCAAAAGTGGGGCAGGCATGGCAGCTGACTGTACTCCTAGCACTTGCAAGGCAACCCCATAGGAGGTCGACCAGCTGGCCTCGCGGGAATTGGTAAGCTTTGGGCTCAGCGAGAGACCCTGCCTCTGGAAGTAAGGCAGAGTGAGATTGAGAAAGGCACCTGAAGTCAACCTCTGGCTCCACATACACTTGCACACACATGCAAGCAGAGAGAGAGAGAGAGAGAGAGAGAGAGA
>NC_034599.1:57521759-57534379 GCF_900095145.1 Mus pahari | reverse complement strand
CACACTCACACACACACACACACCTTCACCATACTACCACCCCAATGAATAGGTAAGAAAAGGAGTCAGAAGAGTCAAACCACCCTGATGGGCGTAGGGTCTCTGGTTTATGATGTGCCATAACTGGATGCCCCCTGTCTGCAAGGCCACAGAGCTATAATAGTCTTGGAGGCTGGTATCTAGTGGGGAGAAAGACAGGGCAGGTGAACAGAGTGGATGCTAAGTAAAGACATCCACAATTAACTGGGAGTGCACTACAGAAATGATCAGAAATAGGTGAGCCAGAACAGAAGGGATGGAGAGAAAGATTTTCAAACCCTGATAAGGACAGACAGCCTCGAGCTCTGATCATTCCAGAAGACACCTGTATCAGTTGGGGAGAGCGTGTAGGAAATGAAGAGTTTAAAATAGCGTGGGACAGAGCATGACAGGGGCGGAGCTTCCAGTGTGGAGCCACTGAGGTTCCTGCAGAGAGAAAGCCCTTGGTGGGGTCTGCTTTAAATATGTCCACAGAGGGCTAAGAGGGCACAGTAACAATGCGACGAGGCATCCTGGATGGGGTGCCAGGATAGAAAAGGCGCAGTAGAAGAAAGCTAGTGCCACTCTGATGGGCATAGGGTTTCTGGTGATGAACAGTGCGGGCTCCTTCCTTGGCATAAATGCAGGGAAGCACATAGTGGCAGCTTCGGAAAGGGTGTGTGCGCCACTCTACACTGCTAATGAAAAATTTGGATAACTCAAACATTTCTCAAACAAAAATAAGGGTAGGAGGGGCAGGAGGGAGGACAGGTGGAAGGGAGGGCTGAGCTGGTAGGGAGGGTTGGAATACGGAAGTGCGGAGCTGCTGCTGCCGTCTAGTGGTAAGAGGCAGGCTCTACAGGAGGCAAAGAGGCCAAGGGGAGGAACTAAGCTGAAGGGGCGAATCAGCGTTGATCATCTTGCTGCAAGCTCCAGGGGTGGAGGGAACATCACAAAAGATAAAGGTGAGAGATAACCCCAGCATCCCTAGGAGCTGGTCCAGTAGAGCAGAATTCTTCCCAGCAGTGCTTCCCAAACCCTTGGTGGCAACGGGGCTGGTTTCTTTGTTGTTGTTTGATTGGTTGGTTTTAAAATCCACTTACAGTCCAATATTTTGGCTGCGACCTATTTAATGCAGCATGTCCACTGAGCATGCTCGGATTTCTAGCATTTCCAAAAGACTCTAAGGGGGCTGCACACTGTTGTGGTCTCTTCGCAGACCAGAAAAAAACAAAAACAAAAACAACAACAACAACAACAAAAAAACCCAGCTTATAGATTGGCACTGGTCTGCCTTAACTAACCTCACAATTATCTATTGTGAAGAGTTGGAATCTCGAGGTGTGGGCGACAAAGTGACGTGTGCCCGGAGAGACAGCTTGGTCAGCAAAGCATAAGCAGGAGGACCCAAGTCCAAGGCTCAGAAACCACACACAAATCCAGATGTGGTGGCACATGCTGAAGTTCTGGAAATGGGGAGAGAAGATAGATGGATCTTGAGGCTCGATGGCCCGCCAGCCTTAGCAAAGAAGCTATGCCTCAAAAGAAGAAGAAGAAGAAGAAGAAGAAGAAGAAGAAGAAGAAGAAGAAGAAGAAGAAGAAGAAGAAGAAGAAGAAGAAGAAGAGAAGAGAAGAGAAAAAGAAAGAGAAGAAAAAGTAAGGCCCCTCTAGGAACTACACCAGAGACTGACCTCTGACCTCTGACCTCTACAGGCACACACGCATTTATCAGCACAAATGAACACACATGCATGCACACACACAAAACGCGGGGTGGGGGGAACCTTGGAAAGGTTTGCAAGCTATCTGAGGTCGCACACAGCTGGAAACTTCAGGGAGCTGGGATTTCATCTGTGGTCAGTCAGTCTGCAGCGGTGAGCCACCCACTTCACGCGGCCCCTCCATCACTCATGCAGCGCTGTCAGCACCGGGAAGCACTGGACCGCCTTCCTCATGTCCTTTGGACTGTTCTTGAAGCTCTTCTTCAGGTCTTTTCCCCGAAGGCTCAATCATATGTGGTGTTGGTTGGCTGAGAGGAATGCTTGGGAAAGCCTTTGCCAGGCCTGACATCACAGCCCGTGGTCCCTCATGGCTGGGACGGACAGAGAGCTCAGAGCCACAGGAGACCTTAGCAAGAGGTCAGGAACACTGACCCTGACCCTGGCATCATGCCCGGGTCACTGTTGCTGACAAGGGAAGAGCAGGAGGGACACAAAACACCCCATCTGAGGATGGCCCTTCGCTGAGTCCAGGCAGCACTTAGCAGCAACTACAGAAGTCAACAGAGACCGCTGGGCACCTGGTCACAGGCACACACAGCTGAGTGGGAGCTGTGGTCGCCTCTGCCCTGTGGAAGTGCCAGGAGGATGGGAGGGACTTGTTTGTCACTTTTCCTATCCACATCTCTCCACTCTGACAAGGGTGAGCCCTGGCCACTTCTCAGGTGTGGTTACAGGGATGTGTGGTGAGAATTAGAGTTTCTGAAAAAAAAAAAACTAGTTATATTATGTGAATATATTTTTGTTTTATCCCAGGTATGGGATATGGGGCTGCTTCAGCTTGTCTACAGCAGCTGACTATGATTTGTCTCCTGCTCTGGCAGAGGCGTCATTCTGCCAGCTGAAGATAGTTCACCTTTGGAATTCTGGGGACTCTTGAGAGAGTATATAAATGCCAGAGTCCTAGAGGGGACAGCCCCTGCTCTTCCCCCTGCTGCTGGTCTCCGGTGCTGCTGGTGCGTGCTGGTGCATTTGCCGTTTTGCTGTTTGCTGGACTGCTGGTTGGAGATATACAGACAATAAAGATTGCTCTTGCCCCGAGTCAGCAGGAAGTAGTCTAAAGGACTCTTCACCCCCGTCCTCCTCTAACCTTCCTTCTTGCCGACCTCGTGTTAGGGTTGGAAGGGACTGGGGTCAGGAAGGGCGGTAGATAACTGGCCAAGCTGTTGAGAACATGACTGGAGAGATGGTTCAGCAGCTAGGAGGGAGCTCTTACAGAAGACCCCTGTTTGTTTCTGAGCACTCACATGTGGCAGTCCACAGTGGCCTTATGACTTTCTATAACTCAGACAACAAGGGATCTGATGCCCTTGTCTGACTTCTTTGGGCAACTGTGCTCATGTGTGCACGCGCGCGTGACACACACACACACACACACACACACACACACACCTTCATACACATAATTAGAAATAAAGGTAATAAGGTTCTTGGAGCTAGAACACCCACTCCTCTTGCAGAAGGCCTGTGTTTGGTTCTCAGCACCCACATGATGGCTCACAACTATCTGTAACTCCAGTTCTGGGGGATCCAAGGCCTTCTTTTGGGCTCTGTGAGCACCAGGTATGCATGTGGTACACATACATATGTGCAGCTCATACACATAAAATAAAAACAAATCTCTTTAAAAGTTTAAATAAAATTCTTTAAATCTAAAAAACAAACAAAAATAAAAACAAAAAAATTCTGAGAATAAGTGACTATTGAATGTCAGCTCTTAGTGGGACATCCACTGACCCTTCTCCATGGCTTAAGGGATATCACGGAAGATAAGGAATATCACAGAAGATAAGGGATATCACAGAAGATAAGGGATATCACGGAAGAGGGGGTGGGAAGAGAATCGAGGGTGGGGAGAAGTGCCTTGGAATGTCTTCTGCTGGGCATCACGTGACTGTTGCAATCTTGATTAACAGCAATTGCGATTGTCTAATAAGTCACCCATAAAGTTAGTCCCGTCAACATTCCATCATGATAGAAGAGACGGTCACCAGGCCCTGCCCTTTCCTGAGGGTCTTCAGGAATTAGTGGTTGCTAGGTGAGAAGGACATATTGTCTTCAGAGTGTAGCCACTGGTACGGACTCAGTATGCCTGTAGACAGTCCCTCACCTGTGCCCCTGTAAACACAGTGGAAGTACACACACACACACACACACACACACACAAACACACACACACACACAAATAATATATACATATATGTGTATGTATATGCAATAAAGTACTACATGGCATTAAAAAGAGATAGATTTTGTCACTGACGGTCAGATAACTGACCTTGGAGGACATAATTTAAGCGATGTCACCCAGCATGGAAAGGCAAAGAATAGAAGATTCCCCCTGCCCCATGTGGGAAGCTCTAAGAACTGAATTCATAGAAATGAATACTAATGACACCAAAGGCTGAGGGGCAGGAGGCGCTGAGGTTGGTCAGAGAATTGGTCATTCGGGGAGAATGAATGCAAGGGGTTTATTGTACAGAAGGGTGGCAATAGCTGGTAGTGGCGACACACGCCTTTAATCCCAGCACTCAGGAAGCAGAGGCAGGTGGATCTCTGAGTTCAAGGCCAGCCTGATCTACAGAGTGAGTTCCAGTTCAGCCAGGGCTACACAGAGAAATCCTGTTATGAAACAACCACCACCCCACAAACACACAAATGTGGCAATATATTGTGTGCTCAAAAATTGCAAGGTGGTAAATTTTTAAGTGTTCTTACCTGAAAACAAAAAACCAACCAACCAACCCCATGAAACAAGGTGTATGTTAAATGGATTGTTTTATCACTCACAATATACACATACACTGAGCAAGCATCACATTAACTATCACACACACACACACACACACACACACACACACACACACACACACACAAACACACACCTGATTTCAAGTTGTCCAGACTGGCCTTTAACTCGCTAAGTAGCTGAGGCTGATCTTAAAGTCACTGATTCTCCTGCCTCGACTTTTCAAGTGCTGGGATGAACAGACATGTGCTCAAAGAGCTGGTTTTGGTCAGTGTTGAGAATGGAACTCAAGGCTTCCTGCATGCCAGGCACTCAATCAACTGAGCTACACCCCCAGCTATGTGAGTATATGCATAGACATATATACATGTGTGTGATTGTGTGTACACGTGCGTGTAGGGTCTGTGATAGTGTTAGGTGGGGCTATGCAGGTCAATCACAGACGCGTGTGTGGGGTGTGAGGGGAGGCGAACCCAGAGACTTGTGTCTTTTAAAACATTTTATGGTATAATTTGATTTTGGAGAACTCAGTGCATAGATTGCTAGGATTAGAAGTATAATGAAGGACTTAGAGATAGGTAAAGATGAGTCAGGCTGTCTCCCAGAATGACAGGTACTGGCATCTACCCCTGCTGGGGAGTAGCTGAAAGGCAGGACCGCTGGGGGAGCGAGCCCTCAGCACTCCAGGCTTATATGCTTTGGGGGAAGATCTTTGGGGATCTGCTCCAGTCCAGCTGGTCTGACAGTGGTTTATTTTCATGACCAAAAGCCCAGGGTAGACAAGCAAGCCTCGTGCTGGTCCTGTTGGGTAGTGACTGGACCCCGATCACTGCGGATGCTTGGGAAATCCCCATGAGAGAGCTGGGTGTTGGCTTTTCCTCTGAGACTCAGACACTCCCTAGTAACTATTGTTCCCAAGTGTGGTTTCTCAAAACCTTCTTTTCTGCAAATTCCATGGCTAGCCCAGACTGATTCTTCTGTCTAGGAATTTGAGGGGCTGCGAGCAGAACAGGGGTTTTATAGGAAGCAGGCACCAGAGGCACCGACTCTGGCAGGATTCACCCAGGCCTTGCGCTTTCACGACTTCAAGCTCACACTTCATTAGTGGCCGCCCAGCCTCACCAGGTCGACTTTAACAAGCAGCCCCTCTGGTGCTCTGGATTTTTGTGACCATTTTCCAGGCACAATGCTGTTTGTCCTGAAGCTGGGATAAAGTTCCTGGTGGCCCCAAAGCAAGATCCAGTGTTCTCCCCTACAATCCAAGGTGTTGACCAATGTGGTTCTTTTCCCCTAGGAGATGTCGCATGGATCTCTCTAGACCAGTGGCTCTCAGCCTGTGGGCTGCTTGTAACAATGAAAAGACATCTTGCATATCAGATTATTACATTACAATTTATAACAGTAGCAAAATTACAGATGTGAGTGAGGTAGCCATGAAAATAATTGTATGTTTGGAGGTCACCACAGCATAGGGAGCTGTATTAAAGGGTTGGAGTACTAGAAAGGCTGAGAGCCACTGGTCTAGAGCTTTGAGCAGTTTGTTGTCCAACCTACAGAACACCAGTAGAGGATAAGCAGCAACTGGTGTTTTCACTTTGTAAGTGGGGAAACTGAGGCACACAATCACATAGCCAGAAGGGGCAGAGTTGGAAATCGAACTTGGGTTTTCCTAGTCCAGTGCAGACCCCTGAAACTTCCAGGAACCACCCCTGATGCAGAGCCCTGGACCAGCTTGCTGGCCTGCTCCTGAGGCAGCACAGGGCCTCAGCTCCTCCTCCTCACCCTCAGCCTCTCCACAGAGTCTGCGGTTCAGTTGGACAGAGTCTGAAGTTACTTCACTCTAAAGGGTAAGTGAGTGACAGCCAGTTATCATTCCAGGCCATATGGGCAGAGTTTAAGCCAGGATCAAGGCCCTCCTCTAGCTCCACACCCGGGGCCTTGGGCAAACCTCGGGCACTCCGGGCCTTGTCTTCTTGGAAGTGAGGACAGTAATTCCGGTCTCCATAGAGTCCCAGCACAGAGTGGCAGTGAGTATACACACACCAGGAAGGGACGGGGAGGGAGGGGAAGAAGGGAAGAAAAACAAAAGAGCAAGGGATGGAGCTGTGGAGCAGACAGGATTGGGGTCCTCCCTCCCACAGTGAAGGATGTGGATGGAAGGGATGCAGGAGGAGCAGACAGGGGAGCGTCCTCAGCACCCCAGCCCACCATTCTACATATCATTGGGTATGTAGTTGTAGGTAGAGTGCCTGCCTAGCATGCACAATCCCGGGCACTGGATAAACCAGGTGTATCAGTGCACACGTGTAACTGTCAGGTGTATCTGTGCACACCTGTAATTGTCATGTGTGTCTGTCTGTGCACACCTGTAATTGTCAGGTGTGTCTGTGCACACCTGTAATTGTCATGTGTGTCTGTGCATATCTGTAATTATCAGGTGTATCGGTACACACCTGTAATTGTCAGGTGTATCTGTGCACACCTGTAATTGTCAGGTGTATCTGTGCACACCTGTAGTTGCAGCAGTAGTGGAGTGGAGGTGGAGGATAGGGGTTCCAGGTCATCCTTGGCTATATCAAAAAGTTAAAAATAAAAGAGGATTTATTTATTTGTTGTTTGCTTGTTTGTTTATGATTAGAAGTTCACTACAAGCTGGCCAGAACTCGAAGTCCTCCTGAGTGCAGGAACCACAGGAGTTCACCCCATGCCTGACTCCAGGAAGGTTTTATTTAGTCTTTGGCAGTGGTATTGGGAATTGAACCTATGGCCTCACACATGCTAGGCAAGTGCCTCGGGCCCTCAGTAAGGTCATTTTGAGGGAGATTACAAGTGTGCACCACCATATGGGACTTACACAGAGTCAGACAGCCAAATAAATGATATACCAGCTGATTAAAGGACAAGTGATAACAGCAAAGGGACCCGGCTGAGACTCTGCCCCCAGGTGGCAATAGTGACAGAGTCAGATTTGATTTGTCCAAAGCCACAGGGCAAGTAGGAGGAAGCTTAGGTCTAGACCTCAACTCTGCATGTTCCAAGCCCACTGTCCTACTTCTCAGCAGACCCGTGTTTACCTCCCCAGGTACAAGGCTGCCTGGTATCCCTGTCCCATCCTGTCTTGGTCCCCAGAGAGCAGCTGTCTAGTCTTATACTTGCATGTCTTTGGATGATTTCTGCCCCACGTAACAATTCATGACCAAAACCTGAAGATAGTATTTATGGAGTCACACAGCAGGCAGTTCAAGGGACGACCAGAGCGCCTGTAGTTAGGGTGCTGCATCTTATTGTATAGACATCAGGGAGAGCGCTGCAGTCCAAGAGGCTATAGCGTGACTCAGGAATGTCAGAGGGGGTCAGACCATGTGTCTCATAGGATTAATAAGAGAGCCACATCTCATTTTGTCTCCTGGGTCAGGGCCACATCTCTGGCTAAGCATCTGGTGCTGGCACTGATTTTGGCTAAGAATAGCCATTTTGGGGTCAATCCCCAGGACCACCACCTACCCCCCACCCCCATCCCCCACCCCCATCCCCCACCCCCCACACACATGTACACACCTCCAAAACAGTCCCAGCAGGTCTGGGGCAACAGTGTGAGGAGTGCCTGAGGTACTTCCAGGACCTTGAGGAAGAAGCCTTTACCAAACAGCACTCCTAGGACCCACAGCTCTGCACCCATGAGAATGGTGGGCTGGGGTGCTGAGGACGCTCCTGTCTGCTCCTCCTGCATCCCTTCCATCCACATCTCTCACCGTGGGAGGGAAAACCCCAATCCCCCTCCCCCTGCTCCACAGCTCCATCCCTTCCTCTTCTACTTTTTCCCCTCTTCTCCTCCCCCTCCTCTCCTGCTGTGTTCTCACTGCCACTCTGTGCTCCTTGCTTCTCCCTCTGCCCAGACTTAATTCTGGCAAGCCCCTTCTCCAACATGCTGCTCTTTCCTGGGTTGACCACATCCTCCAGGGCTGGCTTCTTCTCCTAGGCGCATCTTGAATTTGCCCCTACCTTTCCAGGCATGTGCTTTCTACTTGAAATAGGGGTCTCTGGGGGCCTAGTTCGTGAACCCCGAACTCTGGATCTCCTCATGGAAATGCCTGTCTCAAGCAGGGCCCATGCAAGAGTGGAGGGGAGAGTTTGGGGGAAGGACAAGGATTTGGCAGTGTATCAAATCTCCCTAGACAGGAGGAGGTGGGGGTGACTTGACGTTTGTGTTGGCAACATACAGAGATGGTGTTGGTCATGCATCTCTCTCCCCTTGCCTGGAGATTTTCAGGCAGTCAAGAACATGGGATGAAGATGGCAGGAACAGCTAGAAACTTCCAGACACTTCCCAATTGATCTGAATGGGTTTTGGAAGCAGCCCCCGTCCCCAGCTCCCTCACTTCCTGTTGTCAGCCCCAAGAGGGTCTGGGAGCCCTCAGTTGCCTTCTCTGCTCCAGAACGGTCAAGGCACCTGGGCTTGGGAGGCAGAGACTGTTCAGGCATATGTGGAGCTGAAGGCCTCCTCTACCCAGCTTGGCCTTGCACTGTGATGCCTTGGTCCCCCGTGGGTCCCTACTCTGGAGCATGGCTTGAACTTGCTGCTCTCTGAAGGCTCCTCAACCCCAGAAGTAAAATAAAACCCTGCTTTTGGCTCTATCCAGTTTCTTCCACTGAGGTCCAGAGGGCAGAATACCATCACTTGGACCCTCCCCAAATTCCATATGATCTTCCAATAGGACAGAAAGGGCTCTGCTCTCCAGGAAACCCTCTGTCTCAGGCATCTGCTGGGGAACCAGCCTGCACTGGCTCTGTAAACGCTGGCGTTGTTCAGGGAAGAGGCCTAGGGAAGGCTTCAGGGCAGAGCGTGTAATTGTTTTCCCTCCTGGGCTATGTGGGGCAGGAGGCCAATAATGTTGCACCAAGCAGTGCAGCCCACCCAGGCAGCCCAGAGGACAAAGAGAGGCAGTGTCTGAGTGGCCTAGGCTGAGGGCACCCTATAAGCATATGCATCCTACAGGTAGGTCGGCAACCACGCCTCAGAGCTCTGAGACCACTCTCCACACTTCAGGTCCTCTTCTCTTCCACCAACTCATCCTCTTTCCTCTTGTCCCATTGGTTCTCTGGACAAACACACTCACATCCCTTACTCCCTTGCCTCTGCATAAAATGTCTCTACCTCATCTATCCAAGATCCAAGCCATATGCTGCATCTTCCTTAAAGCCCATCCTATCTTCCAGCCAGAACAGGACAATTTTCCCATGTGTTCCTGATGACACATCTGCCAGCAATGTTAGAATGAGTCGCAGGCTACCTGGCTTTGGAGTTTACTTTATGTATCTGTTATGACTGGGTATCTCCCCCCTTGCCACATCCAGCAAAATCCAGACACAATGTCCCTCCGTGGGGAACACTCATGGTCTCAGTTTTATAACCATTTATTGAGTGTTTACTACGTGCCTAGCAAGACCTAGGCACTCATATAGCCTCCCCTAAACCCCTTCAGGCCAAGCAGGGAAGGCCTGGGGGCTTCCATATGCCCCACCCTCCTTACTAAGACAGCAGGAGCTCTCTGACCCAGGGAACCAGACAGAAGACCCCATCCCATCCCATGCCCTTGGCTGCTTGCGAATCCCTCATGGCAAAGATGGGATCCCTCCTCACAACCCTATGGAGCAGGCTCTAAGGCCCAGTTTTACCAATGAGGAAGCTAAGTCACAGAGTGGTTAGGTAATCTGTTTGAAGTCACACAGTAAGTTGCAAAATGTGGTGTTATCCATGGATATCCTGGATCCACGGACTGTGCCTTTTGCCCTAACTCAGTGTGATTGTGAAGATAAGGGTCTGCCTTCTAGATTTGAATCAGGACTTCATCTTCCCTAGCTGCATGGGTTTGTCAGGGTCACCTAATGCTCAGGGCCAGAGATTCCCCCTGTGTGAAACAGGTAACCATGGTTACATGTGCACCAGCATCAAAAAGAGTCTTCAGTGATGGTGTGTGCAAAAGAAGTCATAATCCAGAAAAGCTGAACTGGGAATGGAGGTAGCCATGCCTCAGTCCAACTGGGTGTTCGCCAAGGATACTTGGTCCATAATAACCTGACAGGACACCAGTCCTTGAACCCCACAAAGCCCCTCTCCACCTGTTTTTCTCAAACACATTTTGGTTCTCGGCTCTTTTCCAGCAGGACTTTTGTTTATTTTGTCTGTGTGAAGCTCTGGGGTCTATCCAGCCCTTGGCAGTTGCAGCCCCATCCCCCAATCTCCTGCAGACTCACCCCCCCATTCGTCTCTAGCTACCCCACATCTGGCCTGCTTCTGCTGGAAACTTCGTCTCCCAGGGGAGCAGGGCAAGTGGCTGCTGCTGAGCCAGCCAGCAAATTCCTGAAGTGTGAGCAGGTTGGTTTTCATCAAAAGATTTGAAAGCTCAGGATGGCCAGACAGTTCTCTTTAGGGTAATGACATTTGCAGGTTCCACAGCTTGGCTCCCAGCTCCTGTGCCCTATAGCTCTGTGCCTTCCAAAATAGTCCCAGAATCCCTGAGATAGACTCCAGGAGGCTTTCTCCCCTCTCCTAGAAACTTGGCTTGGGATCTAATCAGATGGGACAAAACCCAATTCTTATATACAAGGCATTTCTGGATGGGATGTGACTCCACTGCTAGTGTCTTGCTTAGTGTGCACGAAGCTCTAGGTTCAGTCTCTGGCACTGTAAAAACATGATAAAATGCATCTGTAACCTCAACCCTTGGGAAGTGGAAGCAGAAGAGTCAGAAATTCAAGGTCACACTGGTGACTACACAGTGAGTTCAAGACCAGCCTCCAAGAGAACCTCTTTCAAGCAACACGATCAAAAACAGCTAGACGTTCCAGCCATGGGGCTGTAAGGGATCCGATATTCCAGGTACTGCTGTGAGACTCTGATGAGCCTTAACTTACCAAGGACCCCCAAGTGAACAACTGGGAGCCAGGCATCAATGCAAAAGCAAGAGGAATTTATTGTTCTAGTGGGTTGGGGTCATACCTGAAGGAGAGGTGGCAACCTCGGGCAGCCCATTTGGCCAGTTTTTATACAGCTTTCAGGGGTAGAATAGAGCAACAGCCTCTAGGCACAATGTGATTGGAAGAACAGTGTGACTTTTAAACTGGTCCTTAGGGAATGAGGTAGCAAAGGCTTTCCTTGTCTGGGGGCAGGGGGAGGAAAGGCAATGGTCATCCTTATCTGCAAGTGGTCCCCCCTCCTCTGTGGTCTGAGGAATGTAATCAGCCTCTCCCTTTTGGAGGGGAGGGGTGCCTATGTGCTCTATGACCTCTCTCTCCCAGGAGGGGAGGGGTCTGGTGGAATTTTCCAGAGTTCCTGAGCTGACCTCTTCACTGCCAGCCACCCTCCACCTGCTGACCTCTATGATGGTATACCTACAGAGCTCCTCCTGCCAAGATGCTTAGCAAGGCCTGCTTCCTGGTGCCAGGAATGCTTAACTGTGAGTCACTGGCTATACATAGGTGCCCAGAGAGCTAGGTCCATGCTGTACCTGAGCATGCTTCCAGAAGACAACATTTGAATTACTGGCTAGGAAAAACAGGTAGCCTTCTGTGCCGGCTAGCAGTGACTACCAACATAGAATCACTTAGGAGACAAGACTTTGGGCATGCCTGTGAGAGAGTGTCTAGATTGGGTTGGCTGAGATGGAAGACTTATTCCTAACTGTGAAAAGCCATACTGAGCTGAGCACAGCATTCATCTCTCTGCTGCTGATATAACGTGGCCAGTCGTTTTGAGCTCCTGCCTCCATGATGGGCTGTGAGCTTAAGTCTTTGTTGTCATAGCAATGAGACAACAACTAAGACTCCTGCACAGTGTAGGCAGCATCTTCTAGCCCCAGGGGCAGAGGAGGAAAAAGTGGCTTTTTAATAAGTGTTGCAGTTTTCCTCTTAACCCACTAGCTCCCAGATAATTAAGACTGGACTATTATATATATATATATATATTTTTTTTTTACTCTTTTTTTTTTTTTAAGATTTATTTATTTATTATATGTAAGTACACTGTAGCTGTCTTCAGACACTCCAGAAGAGGGCATCAGATCTTGTTATGGATG
>NC_034599.1:57486439-57521134 GCF_900095145.1 Mus pahari | reverse complement strand
AGTTCCTGCATTGGGGACCCTGTGTTCCATCCAGTAGCTGGCTGTGATCATCCATTTCGGTGTTTACCAGGCACTGGCGTAGCCTCACAAGAGGCAAGATTGCAATCAGATATAGGGGCACAGAAATCAGCATTTGAATAATACAAGAATAATATTTTTACAATGCACAATTATATTAGGTCTACAAGAAAGAGACTGTCTTAGTTATTGCTGTGATGAAACACCATGACCAAAAGCAACTTGGTGGGGAAGGGTTTAATTGGCTTATACTTCCATATCACTGTTTGGCATTTTTCTAGAGCAGTGGGAACTGAGAGAATGGAGCCAATAAATGAGGCAGACTAAAGTCTCATGCAATAGGCAACTCTATTCAAGGCATCAGACAATAGGACTCTAAGGGTTAAGAAGAGACATCCTAGTAAAGTGTACAGCCACAAGGGCAGGCTGAATACAACAAAAACATTTCTCATAGAAGCATATAAACAAATAACAACAGCCAGTTGTAATGAATAATATGATGTAAACTCACTTCTGTCCACTACAGCTGGGAAGGGCAAGAAAGCACATTCTAAGTACAATTTATTTATTTATTCCTTTCTTTCTTTCTTTTTTTCTTTCTTTTTTTCTTTCTTTCTTTCTTTCTTTCTTTCTTTCTTTCTTTCTTTCTTTCTTTCTTTCTTTTAAGAAACTAAGGTTACAAGACTTTTGTCTTGGTTTCTTAGAGTTTTCTCAGAAGCACTGAGAAATCTCACAAGACTTCCATTCTTGGACTGTGTTCCGACAACTGTTCATCATTGAAGAAAAGAACTCAAACAGGACGGGAACCCAGGGGCAGGAGCTGATGTAGAGGCTATGGAGGGATGCTGCCTACTGGCTCACTCCCCATGACTTGCTCAACCTGCTTTCTTATGGAATCCAGGACTACCAGCCCAAGTGTGACACCACCCACAATCAACCACTAATTAAGAAAATGCCTTACAGGCCTACCTACAACCTGATCTTAGGGAGGCATTTTCTTAATTGGGGTTTCCTCCCCACAGATGACTTTAGATTGTGTCAAGTTAACATAAAACTAGCCTGCACAGAGGCTGAGTTCTGTTCTATTCCATTCTTTTCATCTGTCCTTCTCATTTTTCCCTTTTCTCCCCCTCCTCCCCAGACTCCTCTGCTGGAGTAGAGACACCAGCCTACCACATTATGTATCACTAGGCCTATGTATCAGTACCCTTGGCTCCCAGGCCTTCTGTCTTGGGCTGGACATGACATTACAGATCTCTGGGTAACCAGCTTGCAGACAGTAGACCACGGGCCTCTTCATCTCCCATAGTCATGGCCACCAGTAATAGAAATCCATCTTCATTTATAGATGTATATGTCTCAACCTTTTCTGTTTTGCTGGAGGACTCTGGGGCTCACTGAAGAGAAGAAAATTGAATTTTGGAGGTCAGATCAAGTGGAGTACTATCTGCCACCCATCTATCAGAGACCGAGGACGCCTCAGAGAACCCAAGCTTCTCATGCAAATCCATTTGGAAAGTCACCCAATCATCACGCGCAGACTTGATTTCCAGCCGTATCAAAAAGGCTAAAGGTGTACTGTGTGTTTTATGGCTCATCTAGAAAAACACTTATTTTGCATGCATAGGAGATATGTTTGATGTTTAGAACCCACATTTTAAAAAAAAAAAATCTGGTCAAGACATGGTCAGGGTATATGTACCTTTAATCCCAGCAGAGGCAGAGGCAAGAAGATCTCGGAGTTTGAGGCCAGCCTGGTCTATATTGCTAGTTCCAGGACAACATAGTGAATCCCTTTCTAAAACAAACAAAAACAGGCATGGTGCTTCCGGTTTATAATCCCAGACCTGAGGCAATGGAGGGAGGAGGGTCCCTGGGGTCCAGCAGGAATAAAGGGGGCCTGAGGTGCTTCCAGGGACTTAGGTACAGAGGGAATGGGGAACATCAAATGTTAGGAACAAAGAGAGGGGAAGAAGTCACAAAGACACTGGAAGACCGCGGGCAGGGAAGACAGGCAGCTGTGGAGGGGCTGCAAGGAAGCCAGGCATGGTATTCAGCAAGGAGGGAAGGTGAGAGGGACCCAGTGCTGGCCCCAGTACAAGTGAGGTGAGAAATGAGGTGCTGAGCCCCTGGAATGCAGTGGCAAGTAAGTCACAGGCAAGTCTGGCAAAACCCATTTCTTAAGGAGAGAGAGGTGGGCCAAGAATCACATCGCAGTGTCGACGATATGTGTGTGTGTGTGTGTATGTGTGTGTGTGTATGCATGCGTGTGCGCATGTGCATACACAGAGAGGAAAGTTAGATGGAATGAGTGACCTTGTCACAGTACAGAGAAAAGAACAGAAGGGAAAGGTTAAAAGCATAGGAGGAAGGGAAGGAGAAGGAGGGAGAAAGAGAGAGAGAGAGAGAGAGAGAGAGAGAGAGAGAGAGAGAGAGAGAGAGAGAGCTGTTCACAANAAAAGAACAGAAGGGAAAGGTTAAAAGCATAGGAGAAAGAAAGAAAGAAAGAAAGAAAGAAAGAGAGAGAGAGAGAGAGAGAGAGAGAGAGAGAGAGAGAGAGAGAGAGAGAGCTGTTCACAAGAAGAGAGAGCAGAGAGGGCAGCTCAACCTGGAAGAGACTGCAGCCCTGCAAGGGGACAAACAGAAGAGGGAAGGGACCCTGTCTAAGTAGGCTGGTGGGATGGGGGTGGGGTAGGCAGTGGGCAGAGGCTCAAGGGAGCAGAGGCCTTAAATGAGGCTGTCCAGCACCTCTGACCTTGCTCCCTCTGGCCCTGCTAAGCCTTCAGAGGTGGCTCCCACCTCATTTCCCTAGGAAGCCACTCTGAGTCCTGCAATGGGCATCTTACCCATGACTTCATTCTCCCTGGGTTGGAGGAGTTTCTACAAATCCTCGATTTCTCTCTCTCCAGAAGAGAGTCAAGAAAAGTATTGTTATTGGTATTATTACAGGTATTCTGTCATTTGTAATTTGTTCAAGATCCCCCTGGCCGGCAGAAGAACAGTCCCCATGAGATGTCCGTGTGTCTGTCCCTTGAGCCCTCTCTTCAGAATGAGCCTTCTTTTGGAAATGCAGACTTGGCCTGCCTTGGTTTGGGTTTTATTGCTGTGAAGAGAAACCATGGCCACGGCAACGCTTATAAGGGCAAACATTTAATTGAGGCTGGCTTACAGTTTCAGGGGCTCAACATGGTGGGAAGTGTGGCAATGTCCAGGCAGACATGGTGCTGGAGGAGAAGCTGAGAGTTCTACATCTTGATCCGAAGGCAGTTGAAGACTCTTCTGCAGGCAGCCAGGAGGAGACTGGAGTCCCCCGCTGGGCAGATCTTAAGCATAAGAGAGCTCAAAGCCCGCTCCCCACAGTGACACACTTCCTCCAATAGGACCACACCTCCTAATGGTGCCATTCCCTGTGGGCCAAGCAATCAAACACATGAGGGCCCTCATTCTATGAGGGCCAAACCTATTTAAATCACCACGTTGCCTATGTGGTTGGAATTGGGCTAGATTATCTGTTCACTGTCATCGCCAGAGTCTATATTCAAGGAAGCAGAAGAGATGGCTCTGTCACTTAAGTGCTTGCCACACAAGCACAAGGACATGATTCCCACAATCTCTATTAGAAACAAAAACTCGTGGTCACGGCGACACGAGCCTGTGCAGCGTGAAGGAGGTAGAGACAGGAAGATCCTCAGCTTCTCTGGCCAGGCAGCCCAGCCGACGTGCAAGTTCCAGACCAGTAAGAAACCCTGTCTCAACACTAAAAAGAGGCAAGCTGTGCCTGATGTTTCCCGACTTCCAAGCTCCTGCACACTCGTGTGCACTTGCACCTGTGCAGACACAGGCACACTACATACGCACGCGTAAAGGATTGGGTAATGAATTAATATAAATAAATGCAAAGGAGGTGGGAGTGGCCTGTTGTTGGAGGAATGGCAAGGAACACAGGTGGCCTCTGCGAGACAAGGCTCAGGCGAGGACACAGGGGCTCCCTCAGGGCTCCAGAAAGAACTGCCAAACCTTGGCTTTATCCCAGCGGGGTTGACCTCCAGCACTAGAAGATACTAAAATTCTATTGTTCAAGCTACTAAGCTTGTAAAAGTTTATGAGATCCATTGCAAACTGATATAGTCCTACCCAGTGGTGTCTTGTAGCTCTCTCTCTTGTTCTCTGAAGACTTTAGATGCCCTGCTCTCCACATTAGTCCTTATTCCAATCTCTGTACATGGCCATTACTATAATACTAAATAAATTAATAATAATAATAATAATAGTTAATCTCTCCAGACTGGTGTGTATTGATGCTGGGAAGCACTGTCAACTCTTATACCGCATTCCCTGAAGCAGGATCTCTCAATCAAACCCAGAGCTCATCGATATGCCTAGCCTTGCTACATCTTGCTCTGGAGATCATCTATCTCTGTTTTCTGAGGCTGGGCTGCCAGGCCTGCCTGGCATTTATGTGAGTGTGTGGAGATCCAAACTCTGGCCTTCCGCTTGTGCAGCAAGCTTGTTAACCACTGAGCCATCTCCCGGGCGTCTGGTGTATGATTTTAAGTTACTGTTACTGCACTTTAGCTCTCTAATGATTACGTATCATCTCAAAGCTGTTCTGTTTTTGTTTTAATCTACTCCCATTGAACCTGTGTGACACACAGGACTCCACCTGAACACCAGCCTCCTTTAAATTAAATTTGATAGCTAAGCTTTCTGTCAACAGTCTGCCACCACCTGCATTTCGGGGATGAATACCCTCATTCAGCTTCCTCGTGGATCTGTGAGGGAGCCCCTCTGGTTTGGGTACCCACAGGTGGATCTGTCAACCAGGAGCACTACACAAATCTTGTTCTCCAAGGACCAGCTCAGTGAGTAAAGGGACAGAACACCAAGCCTAACCATTTGAGTTTAGATTCCAGGTAGAAGGAGGAAGCCCTTCTTCCTTCTGTCCAACTTTACTCCAGAGGAGCAAGTTGTCCTCTGATCTCTCTCTCTCTCTCTCTCTCTCTCTCTCTCTCTCTCTCTCTCTCTCTCTCTCTCTCTCTCTCTCTCTCTCTCTCTCTCTCTCTCTCTCTCACACACACACACACACACACACACACACACACACACACACCCTCCTCCACACATATAGATAAATGTAATTTAGAAAACCTAAAACAAGCAAATACTGTATTGATTAGCTACTCTTCAGAATAAAGGCTCCCTCTTACAGCCCCGAGCTATGCAGCGGCTCCCTGCTTCTCCAGCTGTGTCTGCTATCTCACCAGCTAGTGCTGCCGGTGAGCAGGCATGTGCTGTTTGCCTGTCCTGGAGGCTCTCCTTAACAACTTGGCCCTTTCCCTCTGTGACTCATGTATTTTTCTCCTCTGCAGAGGGGTTGACAGTTGTGTGCCTCAACTTGCTGAGTCAGGAGGTAGCTGTTGGTCTCTGGCTCTCGTGTGTTTTATTCCTAGGAACTGTTTGCTTCCAAGGATACCACTTAACTTTGCACATTGTGTTATTATTGAACAAAACCTGCTCATCCCGACACAGCAAACCATCACTTTTCTCTTTTAAGGTTTATGCATGTGGAGCCTTGCAGATAAAGGGATTTCCCTGCTCCCCGCCAGATAGTCTCGGACCATCTTGCTAGACTTAGTTTCTCTTCTGTGAGGCCTTCATAGTTACATTTTCATCCAGCTGGTGTTTCACAACTTGATTCACAAATGCCTTATTAATTTAACACTTTCCTGGGTGCTCTGTAAACATGTTGTTATTGTGAATTAATGTTTATTTCCAGCTCTGTTTCCTGTGGTATTACTTACTTTAGATATATGCAAATGTGTTTTATTGACAGACCTTGCATACCCTTGGACTGTTTATTTTAGGTCTACTAGTTTGTATTTGTATTTATCATATTTTCCCCAATCTATACTTTTACCCTTTCCTTTACAAGAGTTTTAATCTTCGTTTCTTTTTCTTATTTTATTCCTTTGGTCGTGTCCTCTAGTACTAAGTTGAATGGTTGTGACAGACAGTTTTCCACGGCTATAACAAAATCCCAGAGGCCAGTAGCTGTAAAGAAAAGAGATTTATTTAGCTCACAGCTTTAGGCACTGAAAGTCCAAACAGCATGGCCCTAGCTTTCGAGGGGCCCTCTAGCTGTGTCATGTCACGGTGACGGCAACAGGAAGAGAGCACACACGAGGGAAGGGTTGTGTGGCAAGACAGGAAAGCAAGCATCAGGTTTGCTCTTTTGTAACTACCTCCTCTCGAGAGAACGGACTCGGTGCCCAGGAGAGCCACCTTTGCCCTAACACCAACTGACTCCCATCAGGCCCCACCTCTTAAAGGTCCCAGCACCTCTCCATGCTACCACACCGGGGGCCAAGCCTTAGAGGACCCAGTGGTCAAACCATCTCTCAGCCACACCACCAGTCAGCCTGTCACAGAGCAAGCAGTAAGAAGAGCAGATCTAAAATTTGAATCATTTTTGCCAGTAGTATTTTCTATAAGATTTTAGGATTCTCAAGTTAAAGACACTTCCTTCTAGTTTTAGTGTCTAAAGATCTTAACTATAAAGAGATGCTGGAGCTGGAGAGATGGCTCAGCAGTTAAGAGCACTGGATGCTCTTCCAGAGGTCCTGAGTTCAATTCCCAACAACCACATGGTGGCTCACATGTGGGTGTTGGGAATTGAGCTCAGGGATTTGATGTCTTCTACTGTCTGATGCACTTTTCTTTCATGCAAGCATACATGCAAATAATATATATATATATATATATATATATATATATATACATAAACAAATAATCTTTAAAAAAGAGAGATGCTGAACTTTCCAAATGTCATTTTTTACACCCATTGAGATATGTGGTTTTTCTCTCTTTAGATTTTATGGAAAACAGGCTTATATAGATGATACTTGGCTAGTTGTTCTTGGAATCCTGGCATGTTACTTAGAAATAATTTGTGCTGGGAGTGGTGGCATAGCCCTTTAATCCAAGCACTTAGGAGGCAGAAGCAAGTGGATCTCTGTGATTCCGAGGCTAGCCTTGTCTACAGAGTAAGCTCCAGGCCATCCAGGATTACACTAAATACGTAAATGAATAAAAATAATTTGCTAATATTTATACAGAATAAATAGAACAGAGGCATAGAACATTGTCTGTACTATTTTTCTCATGTTGTTTTAACAGAGTCCCCTAAGGGATCCAGCGGGCGGGTTAGTCATAGAGGCCCATGCATATCTCTAAGTCCAACACTTGGAAGTTCAAGGCCTGGGCTACATAGCAAGACCAACCCTCAAAACAAACAGAGAGAGACAGAGACAGGAATGTCTGAATCCTTCAGTGAGAGCTTCTATCAGGGTGAACATCGTGCTGCCTCAGTCTGGGGCAACCTGTTAGAAATGACTTGAGGTCCTTTCTAACTACAAGTTGTCATCAGTTAGAGGGAATGGTCACTTGGGGAAAGACAGAAAGAGACACCAAAGTTCAAAGAAAGCCTCTTTTAAGTCATCATGATAAAATGCAGTGGATAAATGTGAATAATATTAACAGCGTGCTTTGCTCAAGTCAGCGGTCACCCTACAGACCCACATGCCATCCAGCCCTGTGACATACTCATTGGTCAGAACACTTTCATCTATTCTGGGAGATGTGGAGATTCCTTCCACTGGCTTTGCCTAACTGGAGATAGACAAAGATTCCATCACACAATGGGCAACTGAACACTGGCCAGCCTGACAGCACATGGCATCATTTTTCTCAGATCTGTGAAGAATTTATTTGTTATCATAAAAAAAAAAAAAAAAAAAAAAAAGATGTGGTCATCCCTCCTTCTCCTTCCATTATGACCACTTGCCATCTGCGGCCCTGTTGCCATGCCGCTGTGTGCCAGTGCCAGATCATAAATGTTTTTGCTTGAAAAGCTATTTTACAGAGCTTGGGGACATAGCTCAGCTGACAGAGCGCATGTCTAGGGTGCAGGAAGCCCTGGATTCTATCCCCAGCACCACAGAAATACAACAAAATGTTTCCAATTATGGTTGAAACTGTAAGGGATAATACAAAACAGGTCCTAGTTGCTTTTCTGTTGCTGCGATAAAACACCACGATCCAGAGCAACTTGCAGAAGACGGAGTTTCTTTTGGCTCACAGTTCCAGGTAGATAGGAGTTCAACATGGCAGGGAAGCAGGGCAGCAAGCAGCAGGCATGGTGGCAGAAGCAGGAAGCTGAGAGATCACTTCCTCCAGCAAGGTGATGGTGTCACCTAAACCTCACAACAATGCCACCAACTGGGACCAATTATTCAAATGCCTAGCCTATGGGTGAGATTCTCATTCAAACCACCACAGGGGGAAGAGTGGGAATGCTGTTGGTGATGGGTGGTTGTTACTGGGCCCTCAGTCTTAGGAGGAGTCAGGAAATCTGGTTCATTCTGAAAAGGGGTTGGGCGGGGGGGGGGGAGGATGTAGTGAGCTCGAGGCCTCGTCTTCACCGCATAAGACACTATTACCCCATTTTGCAGATGTGGATATTGAGGCTTGAAGACTGATCCCAAAGCTTCATTTGGGTCCTATTTTAACACAGGTGCCATGATATCTGTTGGATTTGTGGGGGACATTCCTGATGGCTCTTTCCTCCTCCCCTTCTCTAAAAACCCTATTTGTGTCCCCGGATCATCATGGTTTTAGAATTGAGAAGCAACTGGTAACTGTTTGCTGCTACCCTTGGGCTTAGTTCTTTAGCCAAATCATTATACTTCATCCTCGGGGCAACCTTTCAAAGTGGGGGTGTGTTTTGGCAGAAGTTCCAGAGAATGTTACAGATGAGGAAACCACACTGAGTGTGGGAGATGAGGTGCCAGTAAGAAGCCAGCCCAGGGCCTGTGCTATGTGTGTCCATATGTGTATGAGGGTGTATATTCTTGCCCCATGTGTGTGGGTGCACAGGCATGTGCAAGCATGTGGTGGCCATTCCTCAGTTGCAGTCTACCTTGAGAGTCAGGGTCTCTCACCAGGACATGAGGTTCTCCCATTTGGCTAGGCTGGCTGTCCCACAAGCCCCAAGGATTTCCCCTGCCTCCACCTTCCCAGTGCCGTGATTGCAAGCATATGCCAACACGCTCAGCTTTTTCATGGGTTTAAGGAAGTGCATTGGCTTGAGCTTCTGAGACCTTGAAGCCCATCTCCTGATCACACACCTCCTTCGAAAAAACCACACCTCCTCCAAAGCCACACCTTCTAATAGTGCCACTCACTATGGGGCTATGGAGGCCATTTTCTTTCAAAACAACACAAATGGCAAATAGTTTATTACACCATCTGAATTATCTCCCTCAACCATCCGTTTAAACTCTCCCAGGTCCAAAGAGCACTCTCTCTTACTCCAGTGTTGGCCAGAAACGATACCAGGCAGAAGTCAGACCATCTGCCTTCCGGGGCTCCTCCAGCCTGCCTACAACTTCTCAATATAGCTTGGACCTTGCCTAGCACTCTCATTCATAGAAAATGAGCTTGCCCACAAACACCTGCTTCTTGGGGGTAGCTGAAGACGGAGTGAGGGGAGGTGACTCAAAGCATTCAGTTTGTGGCATAAATGGAGGCGGTTCGCACGATCCTCTGACTCTCTAATTTCCTTCTCCCCATGAGAGTTGCTCTCTCCTCCCAGTGTGAGAGTCAGGACAAAGTGACAATTATTCTAAGGGGCACAAGCAAAGCCTGACCCTTAGAATGGCCTCCCTCCCTGCTGCCTAGGGATGCCCCTGATTTTCAGACTGCTCCAAGGACCCCAAAAACCCTGCCGAGGCTTGCAGGCATGGAAAATGATCAGCGGCGTTCTTCCTACTTGGACAGCAAGTCTCATTGGCCTCTGTGCTGGCTAGTGTTATGCCAACTTGACACAAGTTGAGGAGGAAATGCCTCAACCTGAGAAAATGCTTCATAAGATCAAGCCTGTAGGGCATTCTTAACTAGAGGTTGATGTGAGTGGGTCCAACCCATTGTGGGTAGTACTATCTCTAGATTGATGGTCCATGGTTCTAAGAAAGCAGACTGAGCAGGTTATGAGGAGTGACCAGCATCCATCCATGGCTTCTACATCAGCTCCTGCCTGCAGGTTTTTGCCCCGCATGAGCTCCTGCCCTCACTGCTTTTGATGCTGGAACTGTGATCGAAATAAACCCTTTTCTCCTTGACTTGCTTTTTGGTCATGGTGTTTCAGTGCAGTAATAGAAACCCTACCAGCCTCTTAAATATCATCTTTCTTCGCTGCACTTTCAAGCCCTTACCTGTGCTATTTTTACTTCCCTTGCTAGTTGAGCTCTGCAGCAGGCAATTCCAGCACAAAGGGTCCTAATTAATTTCCCCTGCCTTTAAATATATTTTCTTCAAAGTATGCATTTGTAAAGGACATTAAAAATTTTTTTTTCAAGACTCCTGAGGTGGATTCCAACACACTTTCTGCTGTTTTCCACTTGGAAGGCAGCCTGCTCCTCGCAGCCTGCCGGGTGGCCTGGCTGCAGTCCGCTGTTTGCAGCTGGGCAGAGCTCTCTCCTCCTCTTACCGGAGGGACAGCCTCCACCATCCATCTCACTGCTGAGAGACTCTTAGGCCACCCACTGCCCTGCATGCCATTGTCTTGAGGGTCAGGGAGAAGAAGCCTGGCACAAGTGAGGAGGAGAGTGGGGCTCGGAGGGCCTCAGCGTCGCGAGCAGACCAGGGGCCACTGGAAAACCCATCATGGTGGATTCGTTTCCCCTGATCCTCAACTCCGGAGCCAAATCATGTGTGGTGGCTGATTTATCTTCATGCGGGTTGGCTGCCTGTGCAATGATCTTCTTCAGAGAGCCTATGTCCTCACAAGGCCGCTGGGAATCTGAGCCAAGCGCCCTGGCGGAGGGCAAGGCTTCTGAGACCTGGAGCATGGGCTGGGTCTTATCCTGTGGGGACGATTCTGCCTTTGAGCTTCTCGCTGACGAGAAGTGGTTTTGAAGAGCAGATGTTTTTAGAAAACCCACATGAAAAGCTTCTCCCTTGTCCAGCTCTCCACAGCCAGGGCACAGGCTCCAGCTCCCTGAAATTTATCCCACAGAGAGGCAGGGAAGGGCTCCAACCTGTGAATTCAGCGTACTGGAGATGAGAGCCCCAGGCCCAAGAGCCCACCATTACCCCTTCCTGCCGTAGGTAGGTTGTGGGTAGTGCCCCTCGTGAGACGCCGTTAGTGAGGGCGTGGGTGGCAGTGATGCAGAGCCGGCTCCTCTCTCTCTGCTCCTCTCATCTCCCCTCATCTCCCCCTCTTCCCTACTTCCCTCGGTGGTCCTGCCTGGCGCCCCTCCCCCACACCTCAGCTTTTCTCTGTTTCCAGCTCCTCTCCTTCCATCTTGCTCTCCCTGGCTTCCCAGTCTCCGGCCTCTTTCCTCAGGATGGTGCATCCTGCAGCACTGCGGGCCTGCTGCTAGAACTTTCCGGACCTTCCCAGTCTGCTCTTCAGCTGTGCCTGGAGCCCAGATGTTGGGTTGATCTCTGCCCTGGGACTCGTGGACGTCCTGACCATCCTGGGACCTCGCTTGCTCCCCTCTGGTGAAGGAAGAGGAAGAGTAGGGGGGGTGGCTGATGAATTTGTTTTCTTTTCTCATATATAGGCAGGCACTGAGCAAGACCCAGAGGATGACAGCTGTTCTGACCCTAGCATTCTGGTTACTTTCCTTGTTACTATGCCAAAGCACCTGACGGGAACAGAACAACTTGAGGGAAGATGGCCTTATTTTGGCTCACAGTTTCAGGGGGTTCCAGTCCTTGCGGGCAGGGAAGGCATGGAGAGGATAGCAGCTCTGTTCATGGTGGCAGGAGCTGCTCACTTACTGGACCAAGAAGCAGAGGGAGGGAGGGACAGAGAGAGAATACCCAAGGGGCAGCTGTACCATTTAAAGGCTCATCTCCAGTCATCCACTTCCTCTAGTTAGGCCATCACCAAGTTTCCAGAACATCCCAAATTCAGCCCTAGCAGCTGGGGACCAAGTGCTCCTCAACACAGGAGCCTTCAGGGGACATTTCAGACTCAGAGCAAAACACCTGAAATGAACTCCAGTCTAGGAGGAGAATGTGCTGGAGACAGGGAAATAGAAAGACAGAGGAGATGGAGAGAGAGCAGAAGGGAGGTGAAGGAGGAGAGGAGAGATAAAGGGAGGCAGGGAGAGAAGAGATGACGGTTTGTATATGCTTGGCCCAGGGAGTGGCACTATTAGGAGGTGTGGCCTTGTTGGAGTGGGTGTAGCACTGTGGGCATGGGCTTTATACCCTTGTCCTAGGCTCCTAGAAGCCAGTCTCCTCCTTTTTGCCTTCAGAACAAGATGTAGAACTCTCAGCTCCTACACCATGCCTGCCTGGACACTGCATGCTCCCACCTTGATGATAATGGACTGAGCCTCAGAACCAGTAAGCCAGCCCCAATTAAATGTTATCCTTTTAAGAGGTGCCTTGGTCATGGTGTCTGTTCACAGCAGTAAAACCCTAACTAAGACAGAAGGGAAGAGGGGAGAGAAGCAGGAGGAGGGAGGTTGCTCCTAATCACTGCCCCTATGCCCTCACACACTGGCTAACAATGGTTCACATTTTTCCAGGGCTGGTACCTACATCTTATGTAGGAAGGGTCAACGGTCAGCTCCTAGGTACCCCAGAGCTCTGGCTCCAGATTCTATGATCAAAGCTGCAAATCTAGGAGAAAGGGCAGAGAAGGGGAGTGTAGGGGAGGAGGGGGCTGGAGACAACCACTCACATTTGAAGGGGGACACTGGTGCACAGGGTCCACTGCTGCAGGTCTGACTTCCTAGACTCTAGAACAGACGTATCCCACAGGGCGCTTCAGGGGTGTTCAACCGCAGTAAGCTGGCAGAGGACAGCTGGCACAGGTGAGGGCCGAAGAGACCAGTAAGTCTGGGAGAGCAGGTAGGTGCATTACAATGTATCCATGGGTGTACACAGCTGTAAGCTCAGAAAGAACAAAACCGGGAAATGTAGCAAAGACTGAAAAGAAAGTGGCTGAGAACTTAGCCAAAGCATGAAACAGACTAAGACTGAGTCTGTGCTAATTCTGCATTAAACCTGAGACTTGGGCAGTCTTAGGATTTCAGAGACTGTACTCTTACTATTCTGCACACATTTATTGTAAATAAAATCTTTTCATTACCCATGTTGGTATTTGCCCTTTCTAGTGGCTCACCAAGTTCATCTTTATTTTTTAACTTTTAATATCCTATTTACTATTTGTCTGTGTTTGCATTCATATACATGTGTGGTTGTACAATATCAACAGAGAGAGAGAGAATGTGTGTGTGTGTGTGTGTGTGTGTGTGTGTGTGTGTGTGTGTGTAAAAGAGGACACAAGTTTCAGGAGTCCTCTCCTTTACCATGTGCGTCCAGGATTTAATTCACATCTTCAGGCTTGGCTGCAAGCACCTTTATCAGCTGAGCCATCTTGTTGGCCCAGTTTCATTAATCCTTTAAACAACCAAGTTTTGATATTAAATTTTATATATAACATATATATATATATATATTATTTCTTTCCTCTAATTTTTGAAGTTTATAACTTGCTGTTTTTTCCTAATACATAAATTTAAGGTTGCATGTACATCTCTAAAAATGGCTTTAGTTTTTGGTAGAGATGCACAATAGGTAGATGGCTTTGGGCCCTGTCTTCTTTTCTTGTAAAGCAGCTGTAGTTATGAATCTCCCACTAACCACAAGTTCTGGTGTAAGTTTTGGTATTTCACATTTGTCTGTCCAACTATTCTTGTTTGTTTGTTTGTTTTTCGAGACAGGGTTTCTCTGTATAGCCCTGGCTATCCTGGAACTCACTTTGTAGACCAGGCTGGCCTCAAACTCAGAAATCCGCCTGCCTCTGCCTCCTGAGTGCTGGGATTAAAGGCGTGTGCCACCACACCAGGCCCAACTATTCTTGAATTCCTATTATGACCCCCCCCCAAATTCACATCTAGAAACACAAGGATTAATTTTCAAGCACATAAAAATTTTGTGTGTAACTTCTTATCAGTTCCTAGGTTTCATTCACCCATTCATTACTTCGTTCGTTCATGCCAGTTAGTCAATGGAATACTTTTAATCAACTCTGTCTGAATTTGGTTTGGGTCAGGTTCTTTTTTATTTTTATAAAGAAAATTTAATGATTTATTTTTATTTTATGAGCATTAGTGTTTTGTCTGCATGTATGTCTGTATGAGGGTGTCAGATCCCCTGGAACTAGAGTAGGAACTCTCACTGTTCTTAAAGAGGATCTGAGTTTGGTTCCCGCTGAGTAGCTCGCAACTCCACTCCTGTAATTCCAGGCATTTGATATCTTCTTCTGACCTCCATGGGTACCTGTCCACATGCGCGCACACACATGGTTTTTCCTTTCTAGCTCTTGCTAGCAGAATGACAACTCTGAGATTAATTATTTATTATTAAATGCCTAGGCTATAAGCTTTGGCTCATTCCCTGACTAGCACATAACTTATTTAAC
This sequence comes from Mus pahari, assembly GCF_900095145.1. Lineage (NCBI taxonomy): Eukaryota > Metazoa > Chordata > Mammalia > Rodentia > Muridae > Mus > Mus pahari. The sequence goes on along the minus strand of NC_034599.1, from coordinate 57,506,613 downwards.
CCATTCAAACTATTCTATGTCTTCTGCATGGTTTGTTACCTCTCTCCAGCTTCATGCCTCCAAGTTCAGGGCGAATCTCCTCTTTATTCTAATCTGAGATCAGCTACCTGCTGGTTTATGTTCATCTCCTCAGTGTTCTCTCCCAGAGTCTCTCATGTCTCCTTTTATTCCCTCACTATTTCCCAGAATCCTTTCTCTTCCCTGCCAGTGTCCCACCTCCTATTTCCTGCCTCAGCTCATTGGCCAATGGCTTTTTATTGACAGGTTTCTCTCTCTCTCTCTCTCTCTCTCTCTCTCTCTCTCTCTCTCTCTCTCTCTCTCTCATACACACACACACACACACACACACACACCTAATTAAAAATAAATATTTTAAAAGGTTAAATATTAGCATTTTTTAAGGAATATTATCGAAAATAGATTCTTCAATGGGCTGTGCTCCCCTAGTGTCCTCTTCCCCTTTGATTCCTGTGGTCTTTCTGCCTCCCTACAGAGGGATTGCCCAAGCTCTGAGGAGAGGGACCCTGATGAGACTCTCTCTCCACATAATGTCAGGTTGTGGGTCTCTGCATCCATTCCCTCCTGCTGCTGGAGGAAGCCTCTTTGATGATGACTACACGAGGCCCTGATCTATGAGTATGGCAGGTTCTCATTAGGAAACACTGTATTGATTTCTGTTTAGACCAGCTGTGTTCAGTCCTACCCAGTCTTGGGTTCCTGGCCATCCAAGCAGTGTCAAGCACACGCTCCCTCTTGTGGAGTGGGCCCCATCTTGCAGGCAGGACATGGTGTACGTCAAAGGCTTTGTGGCTGGGTTGGTGTCCAGGTTTCTCTTTCTGTAGTCTATAGAGAACCTTCCTGCACCAAAGAGCCTAGACTGTAGGGATGAAGGCTCCATGCAGGCACCAGCTCCACCTCTCCACGTGCACTGAGTCGCGTGGATTTTGTCCTTGGCAATGGGGCCCAGTATATTGGCATTTTTATACCATACCAGTTCAACTTGACATCTAAAGTGAGTCCTTAGCAGCAGCATAGCTGAACTTGACCCATTTACACTTAGCATGCTTATTTGTCTAACTTTATACTTACCATTTTTATAAATTATTTTCTACTTTTCCTGTACATTTTATGGTCCTTCTTTTTGCCTTTAAAATAATAATATTTATCTTACTTATTCAGTCTCCTCTATTGGTATATCAGGCTTTTACTGTTTGACAGTTTACATATTGTATTTTCTTAGACAATGCTGGAATTGTGCAACATTTTTGCTCCATTGATCCTTCTTGTGTTATTGGTATCGTCCAGTTTAGGCTTGCACGTATTTTAAACTTCATATTACACTAATACCTTATAAAGTTAATATTATTTATACTTACACATTTAAACATTCTGTTATTTATTTCCTTCAATGTTTCTTTTTCTTTCCAGCTCATAAATTTTTTTCTTTTGTTAGTGTTTGTATGAGGGTGGGTCTGAAGTGGAGAAATTCTCTTGGTTATTTCTTGTCTGAAAATGATTTCATTTTGGTCAAGCTCTCAGAAGACATTTTGCTGGGTATAAAATTCCATGTGTCAATAATTTTTGTTTTAGAAGCCTAAAGATACTATCTCATTGCTTTCTAGCTTTCTTCCCCCGCCCCCTTGTGCTTCTGAAGGGATTTATCTTTCAACACCATATTCTCGAATTTTCTTTTTGCCTTTGGTTACAGAGATTTACTGTGGTGCCTATTGGTGAAATTTGCTTCCTGTGAAGCCCAGTTGGACTTTGTAACAAATCTTGCCTCTTTAGCTTCATGCTGTGCAGTTGGTGGAAAATTTTACCTGGAAAAATTCTTACTCATTATTTCTATTACCTTTTTAAATACCATTATCCCATTCTTTTCATTTTTCCCCTGGGAAATCTTGCCTCCCACAGGTTAGCCCTTCTGAGGTTTCAGGTGTATGGGTATTTCTTGGATCCTTCATCCTTTAAAGATCCTAAATTTAAGTGTGTCTCCCAAGGATCATGGGAAGTTTTTGGATGTCTTTATTTAGCTACTTAGCCCCTCACCCACACAGCTAAGAACTGGGGAATATGTCACGGAGATCATCATGGGACACACTCCCTTCTCCACACTGCCATGATGTTAGCTCCACAGCTGCTTTCAAAGCAGAGATCTGTGATTGTCAGCCTCTACTCCGTGTGGCAGCTGAAAGCCTCTGGCCCCTCTGAATCTCTGTGGTGACCGTGTTTGCTCTCTACAGACAGTGCCCCAGGAGGAAAGGATGGCCGAGATTAGAGACCTTCAGAGAGCTCTTTGTGTTTTTCTTCACTAATCTTGGCCCTTTGAGTAGTGGATGCCTTGGCAGCTCTACAAGTCATGAGTGAGATCTTTAAAAAGAAATTGGGCCTTGTGCTGTACGCCTTTAATCCCAGCACACAGAGGCAGGCAGATCTCTGAGTTCCTGGTCTACAGAGTGAGTTCCAGGACAGCCCAGACTGCACAGAGAAACCTTGTCTTGAAAAACCAAACAAACAAAACTGCTTCATCTAGCCTTTAAAGAAGATCTCTTAGGTCTGACATCAGCCACTTCATCTTAGCCAGAGGCAGAATTATAACTCTTGGCCATTTAAAATATTGCTTTAATACTTTTCAAAGTAACAGAACCTATTATTTTCCCTAATCTTTTTTTTTTTTTTTTGATCTATGACAGAAATGAATTCCAAGTAGTTTTGTGCTTTTTGCTGAGGTATCTTGAGCCTGTATCAACATAATCTCTAACAGATGAGCAAAATCTGTCCATTCTTCTTCCCTTATGTGCGTGTTCATGTGTGAGTGCATATGTGGGCAGGTTACATATTTGCTTCGGCTTTTTGAGATAGGGTCTCACTGTGTAGAACTCACTCACTGTGTAGGCTGATCTAGAACTCATAGAGATCCACTTGCCTCTACTTCCCAAGTGTCAGGATTTAAGGCCTGCACTGCCACATCCAGCTCACACTTATATCTTTCTAAGTGACCATTCTAAGCATTGTCTTTTCTGGATCTCATTCAACTGGATCAGCTCATCTCTTTTGCACATTAAAATGTGCTCAACCAAGAAATGAAATGGCTTGTTTTTTTCACTTGCTAACTAGTGACATTTTAATTCTTCTGGCTTGAAATCTAATTGTTTCAAGCTGCTTCTTTTCTTATTTGTGTGTTCGTGTGTGTGCATTTGTGGGTAGGTGTGCAGATGTGTGCACATGTGAAGAGGCCAGAGTTGATATTAGATGTCTTTTTCAATTGCTCTGTATCATATGAGTGTGTGTGTGTGAGAGAGAGAGAGAGAGAGAGAGAGAGAGAGAGACAGAGACAGAGACAGAGACAGAGACAGAGACAGAGACAGAGAAAGAGAGAATGTGTGAATGTGTTGTTTGTTTTTTGAGACAACTGATTCAGCCAGAATGACCAGCCAGCAACCTTCAGGAATCCTCCCATGCCTGCCTCCCAGGCACTGAGATTACAAATGCCCACCATCACGGCCATATTTTTACATGGCTGCTAGGCATCGGAACTCAGGTCACCATGCTTACACAGCAAGCGCTTCACTGGTAGACTGAGCCATTATCCAGCCTCCCATGCTGCTGCTGCTTCTTACTCCTCTTCTTCCTCTTCTTCTTCTCCCTCTTCTCTCCTCCTCCTCTTCCTCTTCCTCTTCCTCCTTTCTCTTCCTCCTCCTCCTTTCTCCTCGTCCTCGTCCTCCTCCTCCTCCTCTTCCTCCATCTCCTCCTCTTCTTCCTTCTTTCTTCTTCCAGTCTATCAAAGCCAGAGATTCTTCCTGAATTTTCCACAAGGCTCCCCAAAGGTCTGCTTATGCAGTGGGTATGCTAGGAGAGCCTGCTGAGTTGATTTACATCGTGTTGCAGTCGTTCATAGGCAGGGCTCCCAGCCTGACCCTGGCTCTCAACTGTTGCATCAGATTCTATTTAAAAAGGAACTGAAAATAATAAATCAAATTCTAGTGCCAAAAGGAACCCACTGAAATTATGAGGAATGCAAGAGGAATCCACTAAAACTCTTATTCAGTGTTTATTCTGTTCTGTCTTATATTTAGGCCCAAGTGGGTGTTAGTAGATCAGATAAATAACTACCCTTTATTATGCCACTAATCCCCTCCCACCCACCCCCGCAAAAAACAAAAAACAAAAACAAAAAAAACTAAAACTAAACTAAAGCAAACTGACCTCCTGTGACAGTTGATGGGACCAATTATGTTCTAAAATGACAGGCATGTAAACGGAAGCCTTTTCTAGAGGAAGCCACTCGGGATTCCAGGGGCGATGGTGGGGAACGCAACTCACACTCTCATTACTGGAGCATTTTGGAAAGAAGAGAACAGCCAACTTTAAAACATCTCCAAACCAGGCAGGAAGAATTACAGATGTTTTGGAGCAAATTACTGGTGAGCTTGTCAAGATTCAGGGAAGGATGGCTTCCTCCATCTGGGTCACAGGAGGCCTCGACACCCAGCAAAGCCCGACACAGCCCTCAACTGCGCCTTTCACGGAGTTCGGAGACTAGTTTTCAGTTGTGTAAAAGCTCTAACTACAACTTCTGTTACTTGTTTTCCCAGTGAAGATCTCCAAGCTTCTGTCTCGAGTTTATGTCTATTTCCAGCTCGGAACTGGGAGCCCAGAGCATCGGTCGAAATGGTCAACACTGTTTACAGAACAGGTTGCTGAGCACTCACTTGCTAGGTACAAAAGAAAAAAACCAAAAACTGTGCAAGACAGATGCCCCATTGGCAGCATGCTTCCTTTGCAAGTGTGAGGGGCTAGGCTAGAACTCATGAATAAGCAGGCAGGCATGTTGGCAGATGTTTGTAATCCCAGCACTGGGGAGGTGGAGACAAGATAGACTCCTGGGCCCTAGTGGCCAGCTTAGCCAAATCAGGCAGTGAGAGACCGTGTCTCACACGCACATGTGTGCTCACACAGTTTAACTTAGTCTTGTCAACTATACTGGGATATGTATCTACATGAATATTTACACACAGCAAAATGCACCCCTCTAAAATGAACCATGCAGGAGTTTTAACAGGTCTATAGTCATGAAGAGTATGAAAGTCGAGGTATACAACAATTCTTTTTTAAATATAAATTTCCCTTTATCTTTTACTTGTGTGGTGGGAGCAGGCATGTATGCAAGCATACCCGGGTGCACATCTGCAGAAGCCAGAGCAGGGTGTAGTGTCTTCCTCTATTAGACCTCAGTACAGACAGACAGTGTCTGTCTCTGAACCAGAAGCCTGATGTTCTAGCTCAGCTGGGTGGCCTGCTAGCTCTGGGGGCCTGTCTGTCTTTGTCCTCCAATGCTGGGCTGACAGGCACCCACAGTCATGCTTGGCTTTTTACATGAATATTCAGGATTCAAACTCAGGTTCTTAGGCTTGCAGATGAGTGACTGCAGAACAATTCTTCACCCTCGTTGTTATGCTGTGTTTTAATTTCTCAGTCTTGAAGCCTGCCACGTCATGCCTGTGGTGTTCAAAAAGTAACTTGCAGGAGTCCGTTCTTTGCTTCCACGGTGTGAGTTCTGGGGGTTGGACTTAGGTTGTTGAATTTGGCAGAAAGTAATGTGTTTTATAACCACCACCACCCCACCACCCTGAGGTGCCAGCCATACAACGGCTCTAGTATAGAATAGAGTTTACTTGGGGACATGAGAAGGGGAATTGAGAAGGGAGTAGAGGCAGAAAAACAGAGAGGACAGAGGAGAGAGAGAGAGAGAGAGAGAGAGAGAGAGAGAGAGAGAGAGAGAGAGAGAGAACCAGAGGGAGAAGGGGGAAAGGGAGAGGGAGAAAGGGGTCAGGGGGTCAGAAAGTCAGAGAGAATCAGAGAGGCCATCCCTTTTATAGCAAGCCAGGCCTACCCGGCTGTTGCTAGGTAACTGTTGGGCGTGGCATAGAGGGAATGCTAAGAGCAGGTGGCTTTATCTGCTGCCACCTCACCAGCTCAGTGTCATTTTTTAAACTGCTGTGTATCTTTTTTTTTTTAAAGATTTATTTATTGTTTTATGTAAGTACACTGTAGCTGTCTTCAGACACACCAGAAGAGGGTGTCAGACCTCATTACAGATGGTTGTGAGCCACCATGTGGTTGCTGGGATTTGAACTCAGGACCTCCGGAAGAGCAGTCAATGCTCTTACCCGCTGAGCCATCTCTCCAGCCCCCTGTGTATCTTTCTGAAATGTTTTTTTCTGGAATACACTAGTGGTTCGTTTGGGTGAAAACTTAAATTATGAGTCTACTTTCTAAAAATGAATATGCTGTCCTTGAGTTTTCAATTTCAGTTTCAATTTTTACTTTAGTTAAATTTTACAAAACTCTAAACAGAAATAACAAACCATAGAAAATGACATTATCCCTTCATACACTCATGCAGTTACTTCCTTTAAAAACTAGGAGATCAGGGTGTGGTGGGGTATGCTTGTAATCCTAGCATGTAGGTGGTGGAGACAGGAGCACCAGGGGTTCAAGGTTACCCTCGGCTATGTAATGGCTTCAAGGCTAGCCTGGTTACAAGAGACACTGTGATAAAACAATCAAATGAAGCCAGTGGCCATGTTCCAGGTCCTCTGCTTTATCCCTCTCAGGGCATCCAGACTCCACTGCATGCCGGGCTGGAAGGATAAAGCAGAGTTGGGGTTGGGCAGGATCCACTTGGCTGGGAGCAAGTGCTGTGGGGGCAGGAAGAGGGAGGGCCTTCTCTGAGGATCTCAGTGGTGTAGATCTTTTTGGTGAAGGCCTTCTCTGATGATCTTCAATGAGACAATCCTAGCTTGTGCATAGACTTTTATTCGGGGTGGGCTTGTACACACAGTTTATTCAGTATGAACCAAGGGTTATTTAGTGTTTGGGAAAGGGTGAGAATATTTAGGGTGGGCAAAGGTCATTGACTGAAAGCTAAGGCTATGGACATGCCTCATTAGCATAGGGAGGCATTCCAGGGATCTCAGGGGCTGGACGACATGACATTCCCCGGGTACGGGATCCGGGATCCCTAGAGAAGAGAAAGCCCTGTTGACAAAAGGAGTCCACCATTCTGCCCCAAGCTCAGGGCTTTCCAGTGACATGTGACTTCAGCCTTAGCTGCAGGGTTTCCCAAAAGGCCCATGCAGTGGCTTAGCAGAGTAAAGCACTTCTGTGGAAGCGTGACAACCTGGATTTGATCACTGGAACCCACAGTGGAAAGAGATACCTGGGTCCCAGAAGCTGTCCCCTGACCTCCACTAGCGGGGTCCCCCCACATTGTGCTTGTTGAATAATGGAACACTGCATTCCTGGATAGGCTCTGAGTTTATCTGCTGAAGTAGCCCTTAAAATAGTGCTAGTTACACTTTTTATATCTTGTAAGGACTGTTGAGTGTACATTTTTGCACATACACACACACACCACACATAATAATAACAATACAATTTTAAAACTATTATCTGAAGCAGATTTGAAAAGCAGACGCACCTTGGCTTGCCCAACTCTCTGAGCTCATCAGTTGTTTACCCATGACTTAGCCTTCCTGAGAGAAATCTCATGACTTCTGGAAGTTTATCCTCTTGTGATTTATTTTTTGAGTCAGGTATTGTTTTGAAGAGTAGTATTTTGTTGGCATATATTGGGGGAGGTGTCTATGTTTCTGCTTTTAACTTACGGCTTATTTTTATTTTGGTCAGAAAACACTCCATGTTCAATTCCTCAAAATATATTGATCCTTTCTGCAGTGTAAAAAGTGGCCATTTTGATAGGTGCTCTGTGTGTGTGTGTGTGTGTGTGTGTGTGAATGTGTTGTGAATGTATGTATATGTGGGTGAGTGTATGTGTGACTGTATGTATGAGTGTGTGTGAATGTGTGCCTGTGTGTGTGAATACATGCATGTGTGTGAGTGTGTATATTTGGGTGTGAGTATGTGTGAATGTGTGTGTATGTGTATGTATGAGTGCATAAGTGTGTGAATGTATGTGGGAGTGCGTGTGTGTGTCTGTGTCTGTGTGAATGTGTTGTGAATGTATGTGTGTGTGAGTGTATGTGTGAGTATATGTATGAGTGTGTGTGAATGCATGCGTGTGTGTGAGTGCATATGTGTGTGTATATATGGGTGTGAGTGTATATGGGTGTGAGTATGTGTGAATATGTGTATGTGTATGTATGAGTGCTTAAGTGTGTGAATGTGTGTGTGAGTGCATGTGTGTTTGTGTCTATGTGAATGTGTTGTGAATGTATGTGTGTGAGTGTATGTATGAGTGTGTGTGAATGCATGCATGTATGTGAGTGCATATGTGTGTGTATATATGGGTGTGAGTGTATATGGGTGTGAGTATGTGTGAATGTGTGTATGTGTATGTATGTATGAGTGCATAAGTGTGAGAATGTGTATGTGTGTGAGAAAGAGAGTATGTTGTGTGAGTGTGTGTATGTGTGTAAATGGTGTGCTCTTGCTGAGATAGGATGTTCAATGTATGTCAATAAACCAAAGTGCCCAAACTGGGTCACTCCCATCTTTTTCTTGCTGAGGTACCACCCCTTACCTTAGTTGAGAGGACTGCTGAAACCCCCGCAGTAACTGTGGGCATGCACATGTCTATGCAGTCTTATCATTTCCTTCGTGACTCTTGAAACTATTATTAGGAAGAATATACATATTTAGAAAAATATTTTGAAACCAAATCTCATTGTATTAGCCCTGGTTGGCCTGGAACTCTCTATGTAGACGAGGCTAGCCTCAAACCCACAGAAACCTACTTGCCTCAGCACCTTGATTGCTGGGGTTAAAAGATGTTTGCCGCGAAACATGACATGTCATATGCTTAATTATCATTAAACATTCATTTTGATTTCCTCTTTCTCTAGGTTTTTTTTTTTTATATTTATACCATCTCACCAGTTCTCTTCTGGTTAATTTTTTTAACACAGAATGTCTTCTTCCATCTTTGTATGTTTCTTTATAGGTTTCTTGTGAGCAGCAGGTAGTTGGATCTGCCTTCTCCTTTCATCTGACAATCTCTGATTTTGAAATTGGAAATTGAACCACTTATAATTAATGCAATCTGAGGCATGACTCCTCCATGTTTGTCTCCTATTTGCACTGCCTATGTTTTGAAGCTGTTGTTGTCACTGTTTTAGAGTTGGGTGATCACAGAATGCTGTAGTTTTGTCCCCTCCCCACCCACCTCTGGCCATTCTGCTAGCATTGATTCAATTATTTTTTAAGTAGCTGACAAAATAGAAACATGTTTACCGACATATTGCTATTTTCAGCACTCGCTATTCCTTTTGATGGATCCATGTTTCCCTCTCGTGTCATTTTTCCCTGCCAGAATCATTTCCTTTAGTCTTTCTTACACTGTAGCTCTGCCAAGGCTGAATTCTATCGCTGTGTTTGTCGGCAAAAGTCTTTATTTGGTTTGCATTTGGAAGACATTCCACTGAATATAGAGTTCTAATTTGACTTTTTTCCTATTTTAAAGTTGTCTTTTATTCATACCTAATGGACATGGCTGTGACAGAGGTCTATGGGTTTTTGTGTGTGTGTGTGTGTGTGTGTGTGTGTGTTCTCTTACAAACTAGATTGTGGGAGTTTTTTCCTTCTACTGATTTTAATAATTTATCAGTGATTTTTTTTTTTTAACAACTGGAACACAGTGTCTGTCTGAATTTTTTTCTGCTTGGGATTCACTGATGTTCTGGAATCTGTGGGCTTCTTTTTCATCAGATTTGGGAACATTTTTCCAATATTTCTCCACACATTTTCTTCTGCTCTGCTTTGAAGCTGTAGCTTCATGTGTGTCAGTCAGCATAATGAAGTCCCATAGATCAGAGTGGCTACACTTACCTGTTGTTCAGCCTTTCCACATATTTCAGTGTAGAAAGGGACCAGTGCTATGTCTTCAATATTGTTGGGGTTCACTCAATTTTCTCTTAACTCCATTTGGATTTTAAATTTCAAATACTGCGTCGTTATTCGTAGAAACCCATGTGATTTTTAAAAATATTTTTTATTATTTACATTTTCCTCATTATCCACACATTTCCCTTTAAAACCTTGAACATGAGCCGGGTGTGGTGGCGCACGCCTTTAATCCCAGCACTCGGGAGGCAGAGGCAGGCAGATTTCTGAGTTTGAGGCCAGCCTGGTCTACAAAGTGAGTTCCAGGACAGCCAGGGCTGTACAGAGAAACCCTGCCTCGAAAAACCAAAAAAAAAAAAAAACCTTGAACATATTAATAATATTTATAAAAGTCATTTCATTTTATTCTAAAATATGTATTTATTTATTTGTTCTTCGGTAAGTATGTGAATATGTGTGTGTGTAAATGATGTATCTGTGTACACATATTTCTGTGAGGTAGCACATATGCCATGCATGTCCTCTCATTCATGAACACAATACATGTTCACACATGTGTACACATGCATACACACTCACTCATGCACTGAGTGTACATAAGTAAAACTTTCTTAGATCTTAAAAGATTCCACTGCTGTTACTTGCCTATATCATGAAGTTTCAGCCTGCATATGTGTAGAGGTTGATTTCATTGTTAAGTTGACTGAATTTTGAGTCATCATGAAAACATGGCAGTTGGTACATCTGTGAGGACATTTCCAGAGAGTTTTAGTAAAGACAGAAGACTTGCCCTGAGTGTGAGCAGCACCAATCCATGGGCTGAAGTTCTAGACCTCAGAGCCCACCCCCAATGACACACCTCCTTCATGAGGCCACACTTCCTCATCCTTCCTAAAAAGTCCACCAACTGGGAGGCAAACATCCAAATAAATATATGAGTCAATGGGGGTCATTCTCGTTCACACCACCACAAGGAGGAAAGGGTCTGTCTTATAGCTTATAGTCCATCATAGAGGGAAGCCAGGGCAGAAACTAAAGCAGAAGCCATGAAGGACTGCCACTTACTGGCTTGCTTCCCCTGGCTTCCTCGGCTTGTTTTTTTATAGTATCCAGAACCACAGCCCAGGGCCCTCCCACATCAGTCATCAATCAAGGAAATGCACCACAGGCTTGCCCACAGAACAGTCTATTGGGGGTATTTTCTCAGTTGAGGTTCCCTCTTCTGAAAGGACTCTAGCTTGTTCAAGATGACATGAATCTAGCCAGCACACATGACTTATAATTCAGCAAAAATCCAAAAGCCGCTGGGCAGTGATGGCACACGCCTTTAATCCCAGCACTTGGGAGGCAGAGGCAGGCGGATTTCTGAGTTCGAGGCCAGCCTGGTCTACAGAGTGAGTTCCAGGACAGCCAGGGTTACACAGAGAAACCCTGTCTTGATAAAACCAAGAAAAAAAAACCCAAAAGCCATCTTATTTTGGTTCACACCTTTTCAGATTGTCTTGGTTTGTCACCGTTTCCCCACTGCACATTCCCTCAGCTGACTTCTCAGGTTATCCCTGGCTGGAATTCAGTAGTTTTGACCCCAGACCACCTTTCCCCATGTCTTGCCCCATTGCTGGGGGATCTCCCTGTAACCCTGAAATCAGCAACCAGTTATATTTCTGAGACTGGATTTTTCTATTCTAAAAATGAGAAGTTTGATAGTAATTATTAATGTCACTCATTATAATGACAATCTAACCATAAGTTTTCTGGGGAATCAAATGACAAGAAACTAATAGTAAGCACAAAATATTCTAAATATTTATATTTATTATTAATCTTTCATAGGTGGAAAAGACCACCGCTCTCTCTGGTCTTCTTGATGTTCACAATATGTAAGCACTCCTAGAATGTGTTAGCAGTTGAGGGAGGGATGTTTTTTTTAAATTTTTTAATTTTTATGGTGTGGCAGTTTTGCCTGTGTGTGCATCAGATGCATGCCTGGTGCTTGGTGCTTGTGGAGACCAGAAAAGGGCATTACATTTTCTAGAACTGGAGAAACAGACCTTTGTGAATTCACATGGGTGCTGGGAATCAAACCTGGGTCCTTTGGAAGAGCAGTCATTGCTTTCAACTGCTGAGAAATCTTTTCAGCCCAGAGGAGTATGCCTTGAACATTATGCACAGTCGGTTTCCATTGCCAGTCCCAGTTGGGGGACATGGGTGACACAGTTTAGGAACGTCACCTCCAGGAATCACGTGGGAATCCTGAGCTCGGGTAGCTTTAGGCTGCTGTAGGATTCTGACATCTCTCTTCAGCGTTAGGCTCTAACAACACTGGCGATCCAGGGGTCAGTGTTTTGAAAGGACTTTGGATGATACTAAACACGGGTCTGTAATGTTCTGTGACTTTTGGGTTGGATTTTAGTTAAGCCGTATGATTTTATGACTTCTGTATTCTAGAAGCTGGACTTGGAATATGGTAATAATGGAAACTTAGCCCCCAAAGAAATCAATCTGGTTGCAGTCATTTGGTTGTCAGAATTGAGCTAGAGTGAGTGACAACGCAAAATTTTAGAAATTTGTTCCACAAGAATTTTGTATGAGCCTGGAAGCCAAGAGTACAAAATGTTTATAGTAATTCTCACAGAACTTGGCCTCTAGTCTCTTGTATGCAAGAGTCTCAGAGATCATCCTTTCGAGTCTTAAATATTGCAGAATGTTTGATCAAAAAAGTATCATGTGCTCAGGAAGGGTGGGTTTTATGCTTCTGCAGTTTGGGTGGGAAGACTCATACGTGATCTGGAACATGGGTGGGAAGACTCATACGTGATCTGGAACATGGCTCTGAAGAATGGTTATCTAAGTCCGGAATGTTGGCTGCTGAGTATCTGGTGTGACTCAGATCCTTGACCTACACTAGCTCGGGGCTCAGCCCTCTAGCCAGCATGACTGTGACTCGGGGTGGGAACACTGTCAGCAACAACTAGATGTGCTTTCAGCCTGGGCTGTCAATCAGCCTCAGCTTGCCAGAGGTCACGTGCTGACCTTTCATGCAGGCTTGTTCTTGCTCTCTTGATTACAGACCACTTCTTGGTAGCTCTGCCCTTGACTAAGCTGTTTCTGCAGCCATGTCTGTGCTCCTCAGCAAGCTGTGTGTGCCCATCAGGGCATCATGGCGTGTGACTCACACCGTCATCTTCTTACTCTGCTTTCTGAGGCAGGTGACCTAGGACGCCCTCAAACTCCCAGCGTTCTTTCCTCCACCTCTGAGTGCTGGGTTACAGGCATGTGCCACCACTCCTGGCTCTCACTTGCATTCTTTTTTTGTTTGTTTTTGTTTTTTGAGACAGGGTTTCTCTGTGTAGCTCTGGCTATCCTGGAACTCACTCTGTAGACCAGGCTGGCCTCAAACTCAGAAATCCTCCTGCCTCTGCCTCCCAAGTGCTGGGATTAAAGGCGTGCACCACCACTGCCCGGCTCACTTGCATTCTTATTGGCTTGGCCCAAAGTTTGAACACTTGGGATTGTGACACATGAGACTGTCTTTATCGAGGGTCTAGAGTTAGATATTGTTCCTTCAGACTAAGACCCATAAGTGATTTTCTCAAGACAGAATTCCAAATTATAAAGTCCCATAAACTGATGGCACATAATCAGAAGCGATAAGGACTTTCTGTAACATAGCCATCTAGAGGAAGTCTTTCTGCCATTATCCTTGTGTGGTGGTTTAAATGAGAATGGCCCTCATAGGGTCACATATTTTAATGCTTAGTCACCAGGGCGTGGCACTGTTTGAAAGGATTAGGAGGTGTGGCCATGGTGGAGGAAGTGTGTCACTGTGGGTAGGCTTTGAGGTTTCAAAAACCCATGCCAAGCCTGGAGTCAGTCTCTCTCTCTCTCTCTCTCTCTCTCTCTCTCTCTCTCTCTCTCTCTCTCTCCCCTCCAACCTTAGGGATCAGGATGTAGCTCTCAGCTACTCCTCCTCCAGCACCTGTCTGCATCAGGCCATGATAATGGGCTAAACCTCTGAAGCTGTAAGCCGGCTGAGGTCAAATGCCTTCTCTTATAATGGTTGCCTTGGTTATGGTTTCTCTCCACAGCAGCAGCACAGTAAAAAAGTGACCTTGGTGGTGGTGATATACCACCACTGAACTGCAAAATGGCACAGGCAGAAAAGCCATGGATGGTAGAATGTATTTAAAAAAAAAAAAAAAAAAAAAAAGCCGGAGCTGCTGGCACTGTGGAATGTTAACCCAACCCACAGGCCTCAGTCAAGAGCTTTTAGGTTGGATCCTGTGTTGCTCACAGGAAAGCCTAATCTACTGTTTAAATCCAAGAGCAGTGAGTGATTCTGAAGCCTTGGTCCCAGTCATCATGGCTTCATGGCCAATGAATCTTACATGATCCATGTGCATCAATGCACCAGATTTCTCTTGTCATCCTAGTACAGCATCTCCCCTCTCAAGGAGAACAAACTAAGAACTACGTTTCCCATAATTCCCTAGGTGTGGCTCTGTCTCCACTTAGCCCAAGAGGCACACTTACATGAGAAGTTGAAGGTATTGTGGACGGCCCTTATCTTGAACAGCACAGCAGACTCTGACTGTTAGGCCTTTTGACATAGGTTGACCGACTCTAACCTGCAGACACACTGCTTGTCTGTGCAGATCGAGTTTTACTGAGACACAACTGTTTACCTAATGGCAGTATACCTTTGAAGCTATCAACAGTAAAGTTAAGTAGCAGCTAATGACCAGATGTGGTTGCAAAGCCTAAAATATTTATATTCTGGTTTTGTCCAGAAAAAAAGTTCCCAAGCCCCAGCAGTTTGGGACCTGCTATAGAGCACATGTTTAGAACTTAGTATTGGGTATCAGCTCTCTGGTATAGGGAGAAGAGCATCATGCACATAGTATACATGGTATAGTGTACATAGTGTAGTATCATAGTATACACGGTATAGTGTACATACTGTAGTGTACATACTGTAGTGTGCATAGTGTAGTGTACATAGTGTATACAGTATAGTGTACATACTGTAATGTACATAGTGTAGTATACATAGTATAGTGCACATAATGTACATAGTATAGTATACATATTGTACATAGTATACATAGTGTACATAGTGCACTGTACATAGTGTAGTGTACATAGTATACATAGTGTAGGGTACATAGTGTACATAGTATACATAATGTATATAGTGCACTGTACATAATATGCATAGTGTGCATAGTGCACTGTACATAGTATGCATAGTGTGCATAGTGCACTGTACATAGTGTAGGTGCCATGTGGTAGAACAAGAAAGTATATCTAAGAATGAAATCGCACATTTGCTTACACTGCCCTAATATAGTCAGATAAATATGTAATTTTGATTCTCTTTTCTTTTGCATTATTTTGATCTCTTCAAACAGTTTGCAATGGGTAACAAAAGCAAGAAATCTCACAGCTTAATCTCTCTGTGTGTCTCTCTGTGTTCTCTGTCTATCTGTCTGTCTGTCTGTCTGTCTCTCTCTCTCTCTCTGTGTGTGTGTGTGTCCTCTTTGTCTAGCTATATCAGGAACAGGAGATGGGAAAAGTAGTAGCCACATATTCACTCCATGCTAAATTTTAACTGAATAAAATAATGTATCTTCCCAACAGCATTCTGCTGAGAAAGAGGGAGCTCACAGGACCTGTTCCTCATTGAGGACCTGCAGGCAGTCTGTGGTGTAGCCACTGGTTAGTTGTCCATGATCCTGAAAAGAACGTTAATTGAACTCACTGGGTCATGAAAGGAAGGAAGGGAGGAAGGAAGGGAGGGAGGAAGAAGGAAGAAGGAAGAAGGAAGGAAGGAAGGGAGGAAGGGAGGGAAGAAGGAAGGGAGGAAGGGAGGGAGGGAGGGAGGGAACCAGCTAGGAAGAAGAAGAGATCAACAGGGTGAAAGGGGACAAGAGAGGGTGACAGTGAATGGATCAAAATACATTATTTGCATGTCTAAAAACCGTCATGACAAAACCTATTATTACACACAAGTAACACCATTAATTTTAGAAGTTAATAATAAATTGTAATTTATTTTCTTCAAACTATATTTGATCACACACACACACACACACACACACACACACACACACATGCATGGTGGGGGTGGAAGGTGGAGGCTCCCTTGACAGGTGACTATGCAGAAGTCCTGGGTGTTTGCTGATGTCTAAAACCTGGGGCTGTAAATTGTAAAATTCTTTTCCTTTCACTCTGCAAAAGCTCCAGATTGTCCCAGCTGATTTGCCCACACAAACTCCTCTGATAAAGCCCAGCCCTTGGGTTCCCTCTAAATGATGGACCTGTACCTGTGTTGGGAGCCAACTCTTAGCAGAAAGCGGCCATCATCTCTGCAGCCATCTCGGGCTATTTACTTACAGGTGGTACTTTCCTACCCTGACGAGAGACTTGTTTTCCTAGAGTGGTGTTTTTGCAAGCAGCCCACCACAGCTGAACACACTCTGATAACATTGCTTTTCTCCTATACATCCTGGACCTGTGGGGAAGTGTCTCCAGCTGCACTCCCCAGCGAGTCCATATACACACCCATAGTTGCCTTTCAATAAACGAGGCTTGAGCCTTGAGCAGATAGCCTGTGTTGTCTCCATTCTTCTCGTCTCTTGCCCCAATGGCACACTCTTGCAGACCCGTCTTTCCTACAGCCAGGGCTCCTCGTTGCTCCCAGGTGAGCAGGCTTACAGCTCACCTCGGACGGCATCACCTCGAACAAAGCCTGAAAGTGTGGACCATCTCCGTAATTTACTCTAAACAAGAACTGCCAGCAGCCGTTGAGTATACATGTTTCCCTGTGTGCCCACAGATGACTGGGAGCTGTGGTGAGCTGCTGCTGGCCAGCAGGGCAAGAGCTCGACCTCCACAGCCAAGCAAAGACCAAAATTCAAAGCTTGAAGTACACTTTCTACCATGCCTCCATCAGGTCAAACTATCTTCAGTCAGACCACCGTGAGTTGATGACCATCTGTAACTTATTAGTAGTAATTATTATTTTACATGTGTGAATGTTTTACCTGCATGTACACATGTGTACCATGTGTGTGCACTGCCCACAGGGGCAGGAAGAGGATGTCAGATCCCTGGAACTGGAGTTAGAGACCGTTGTGAGCCATCCTGTGAATTGGGGGAATTGAACCCAGGTCCCCTGGAAGAGCAGCCAGTGTTCCTAACTGCTCTGCCATCTCCCCCAATGCGTGTAACATAAGAACAACTCGGTTTCCCAAGTGAAATAAAATTATTGAAAAGAATGACATTCTTTTGTAGTTTTGGAAACTTCTTTGAGATGTGGCTTTAATAGGAGAGAGCTAAACCTGATTCCCTGCTTTGGAAGTTAATCTATTATGCATGTGCTGGTTGTGGTATATTAAGAAATTCAGGCTTCACATAGATAAGTAACTGGGAAAGGGGGAGGTTTTGTCTTTGTTTTTGTTTTTTGTTTTGTTTTTGTGTGTGTTTTGTTTGTTTTGGGGTTTGTGTGTGTGTGTGTGTGTGTGTGCTGAGGCTTGCTCCCGGGGTGTTGTGTACTTGAAACACAGGAACACAGAGATGCGTTCCTGACCCCAGGAATGTAGTGGAAGTTTCTGGGTTCTTTGGAGACTCCGTTGTGTGGTGTGGTATTTTTGTGGAAGCGGTCTTACTAGAGGGCATGTGGTATTTTGCTTGAGCAGACGCTTGAAAGGGTTTGTGATCTTTGGAAACAGTATAAATGGAACCCCATGAACAGTGAGAGGATGCTCTTGCACTGCTAAGCTGAGCAACGCTTCACTGGTCTTCCATGGGCTTTGCTGGTCTTCACTAGCCAACACTTTGCTGGCCATTGCTGGTCTTCACTTTGTAGAGAGAAATGTGACAACTTCTCGTGGTATCCTGCTGATTCTTGCCACGTCTGCTGACTTCGTCAGAGCCTTGCAGTTTCTGCTGCATTGAGAAGCTACTACTGATTTGTGCTTGGTGTTTGCTGTTGGACAGACAGCTGGGAATGGAATCACCCCGAAGAACTACTTCTAAACAAGTCCACAAACCCCCTTTTCTATTAACTTTCTTTCTCCCCTACCTTTGGTGTGGGCTAGAAGGTTGAAGCATTTAAGAACCCTAAATAAATAAGGTAAGCTCTGAAAAATCTAAGCCTACACACGAAGATTAGTTTAGTTTAGTTTGTTTTGAGACAGGGTTTCTCCATGTGGCCCTGGCTTTCCTGGAACTTGCTCTGCAGACTAGACTGATTGCAAACTCGGATCCACCTGCCTCTGCCCCCTGAGTGTTGGGATTAAAGGTATGCACCACCACTATCCAACTATATTTTTTAATTAGTGTGTGTGTGTGCGCGCGCTTGTGTGGTGCATACACATATATGCAGGTGCATTCACCTGTGCACGTGCTCACATGCAGAGGTCAGAGTCAATGTTAAACAATTTTTCTTTTATCTCTCCATTTTTTTTTTTGAGACAGGATCTCTCTCTGACCCTGGAGTTCACTATTTTTCTTTCTTTCTTTCTTTCTTTCTTTCTTTCTTTCTTTCTTTCTGTCTGTCTGTCTGTCTGTCTGTCTGTCTTTCTTTTTGTTTTTTGTTTTGTTTTGTTTTGTTTTGTTTTTGAGACAGGGTTTCTCTGTATAGCCCTGGCTGTACTGGAACTCACTCTGCAGACCAGGCTGGCCTCGAGCTCAAAAATCCGCCTGCCACTGCCTCCCAAGCGCTGGGATTAAAGGCATGTGCCACCACGCCCAGCTGGAGTTCACTATTTTAGCTCAGCCCTCTGGCCAGTCTGATCTAGCTATTTATCTCCATCACCCAGCATATGGCACCCATATGTACTATAGCTATGAACCCAGATCCTCATGGTTGCATGGCAAGAGCTTTCCCCAGTGCGCCTTCTCTCCAGCCCTAGTTTAGAAGCCTTTCAGGATGATTGTCCTGGACGCCCTTTGTGGGCCAAAGCTCACCGAGAGTGGCTCTTAGACATTAACTGTAACATAGAGTCTGCTAGGATGTGCTTTCCAAACAGTTACATAAAAATCTGTTTGTCAACTTCACACTTTACATGGATCTTTGCCTGTTTGTGATTTCCATACTTCACATATTGATCATTTGGAAAATATTGGTTCACTGAGTTGTGTAGTCCTTCCAAATGTTGACACATTTCATTGCAGAATATTTTCTAAAGAAATTCCTTGATATCACAACCTATCACAAAGTATCGGGAAGCTGTCGGTCTCATGGTGGCAAATATAAAGTTTTCCCAAATTCTAATTCGCCCTTGAAATATTGAGTTTTGTAGTTGGCAAAGTTGTCAGATATTTTCTTTGGAGTATTGACTTATTGAATTTATTTTCAAGATGGTAGCTGCCAAAATATCCAACTCAGACTAACTATACTTTGTCTCTCCAGTAAACCAGGATTCCATAAAAGAACAAAATGCCTGACTTAGCCCACCATCCAGCAGATCATATGGGCCTCTTGCTTCTCAGAAGACAACTGTGACAGCCTTGTAGGCAGCAGAACTGATGGGTGTGGGCTGGGGACATCGCTCCACTGGAAGAGCACTTGCCTACCACGCGTCAAGCCCTGGATTTGACTCTGAGCACCTCATAGATCAGGTTTCTTAGTGAGGGTTTCTATAGCCATTGACAAAACACTATGAGCAAGATTACTTATAAAAAAAATTGTTGAATTGGGCTTTCTGTTTCAGAGAGCTGGAGTCCATGATGGAGGACACGAGAAACAGAGCAAGCACTGGGAATGACATGAGTTCGAACCCCTAAAGTCTGCCCAGTGGCACACCCTGCTGCAAGGGCCACACCTCCGAACCATTCCTAATAGTCCCACCAAATGAAGACCAGTTATTCAAACCTATGAACTTGTTTGTGCAGGCCGTTTTCATTCAAACTCCTCCACAGGACATACAGTCCCAGCATCCCTGGAGTCAGGGGGAATCAAGAGTTCCAGGTCATCCTTGGTTACATAGCAAGGTTTGAGGCCAGCCTGGACTACTTGACTCTCAATCAATATCTCTCTGTGTCTCCATCTCTGTGTGTGTGTCACACCACACACACACACACTGAATTGTAGATGCTTTTCTGCCATGTTGTCACAACAGGTCAAAATAACGAAATACCATTTAACTGAGGGTCAAATGTGGAGGAGGAGGGGATTTGAGACAGAGTCTCTCTACATAGCCCTGGCTGAACTGGAAGTCACTCTGTAGACCAGGCTTGCCTTGAACTCTCAGAGATATGCCTGCTTCTGCCCCTGCCCCTGCCCCTGCCCCTGCCCCTGCCCC
>NC_034599.1:57483678-57486352 GCF_900095145.1 Mus pahari | reverse complement strand
CCCCTGCCCCTGCCCCTGCCCCTGCCCCTGCCCCTGCCCCTGCGTGCAGCATCCCACCCAGCGATGGTCAGTTTTTTAAGTTGGACTATTTGCACTGCTTCTGTGGAACATCTTTAAGTAAACTGGGCTGGTGGTGGAAACCCTGCCAGAGATCACCAACTGGTGGCACCCGCTGTCTGCCCAGCCTTTGCATGTACACACAGCATAAAGGGGGTTCGGGGAAATAATGTCTTTGGTGTTTTACAAAAACCATTCCTGACTCTTCAGGTAATCTGAAAAATCTTACCACCTCCCGGCATTCTGTAAGCAGCTATTTGACACTTTTGTAACTAAGTATGATTTCATGATTTCTGGGTTCTCATTCTGCCTTGAACCTGTTGTCAGCGTGTGTGTGTGTGTGTGTGTGTGTGTGTGTGTGTGTGCGCCTGCACATGTACTATATCACCTGTGTGGTCAGAGGCCAACCTGTGGAGAGCCCTTTCCCTCCTTCCACCATGTGGGCCCCAGGGCTTAACCTTCGCTTGTCGGCCATGGCATATCTGCTGAGCCCTCTTCCAGGCCCATGAGGCTACTTTCTAGCTGAGAGTGGAAGATCGTAAATGATACAAATCTCACCCTTCCACCTCAGGCTGACCCACCCTCAGCCCCTTCACTCCCAAGCTCAAGCAGCCCACAGAGTTTCTGACCACCCTTGGATCCCTCTCCCACTGTTCCCACCAAAGAATTCCAGGGAGAGTTTTTATTCGTGCATCCTCATGGCACTCCTGGTCATCATTCCAGTCCCCATTCCCTCAGTGCCACCACAGAATCTCCAAATGAAAGCCACATCTTTCAGGGCTCTAGTTCATTTGAGCAGGACACCGCTTCTAAAACACCCAGATTTGCACACCTGCAAGCATGTAGGCCAAGCTGTGCTACCAACCCCATACTGCAAGACTCCTGTCCCATACTACCTGTCCAATGCATCCAGAGGGACAGACGCTCACGCCCCAACTACTTGAGGCTCCACCCAAATATCAGGTTTTATAGATGCAAGCTGAATAGCCGTAGAAACTGGGCAGTGACTCTGAAAGCTGCTGTCCCAAAGGGTCCTTGGTCACCTCTGATCATACTTCATTGGTCAGTGCAGGTCACGTGAGCAGAGATGTACGCTGCTTCTGTGGGTCAAGGTGAAAGAGGAAAAAATCTCAGTATGTTAATGTGCATTGGAAATGGAGGCATTTCTATGCCATGCCCTGCTTGTGGAGGTCAGAGGGCAACTTGCAGGGATCAGTTCTCCTGTCCACCACGTGGGTGCTGGGGCTTAAATCCAGGTCATCAGGCAGCAAGCACTTTTTTTTTTCTGGTTTTTTGATACAGGGTTTCTCTGTATAGTCCTGGCTGTCCTGGAACTCACTTTATAGACCAGGCTGGCCTCAAACTCAGAAGTCTGCCTGCCTCTGCCTCCCAAGTGGCCTGGGATCAAAGGCATGCACCACCATGCCTGGCAGCAAGCACTTTTGACTGAGGAGCCATCTCTCCAGCCCTGGACAGCTATTACTGGGATAATGTTTCTGATCAAACCTACTTAAGGAAGAAAGGGTTATTGGGGGGGGGGCTCACAGTTCCAGGGGACACAGTTCCAGGGGACACAGTTCCAGGGAGCACAGTCCGTTGTGACGGGGGCGTGGCAGGGAGGGAAGGTGCTGCTGATCACGTGGCTCCCACACTCAGAAAAAAACGACAATGAAGGCAGGTTCCCACCATACTCTGTTCTTTTCTCAGCCCATAGAATGGTGCTGCCACAGTCGGGGTGGGATTTCCCCCATGGGTGAGCCCAATTTAAGATAATTCCTCTGAGATATGCCAAGTGACTCATTTCTGTGGTGATTCTAAATTTCATCAAGGTGACAATCAAGATTAACCTTCACAAATGGGGGTCTTAGCCCAGGCTAGCCTTGAAGTTACTCTGTAGCTGTCCTCATTTGCTTTCTATGGCTGTGATAAAACATCCTGACAGAAAGCAACTTGGGGAGGGAAGGGTTTATTTCTTCTTACAACACTCCATTACAGAGGGAAGTCGGGGCGGGAAGTAGAGGCAGGAACCGAAACAGAAGCCATGGAGGAGTGCAGCTTACTACCTTGCTCCCCAAGGCTCACTCAGCTTGCTTTCTCCTAAGACCCAGGACCACTTTCTCAGGAGTGGCACTGCCCACAGTGGGCCGGACACTCCCACATCAGTCAGCAATTTAAAAAAAAAAAATGCCCCACAGACACACCCCCAGGCCAATCCGATGAAGGCAATCCTTCAAATGAGCTTCCCTCTTCCCGGGAGGAAACTTGTGTCAAATTGACACAAAACAAAAAAACAAACTGACAAACCGACAGCCTGACGGGCAGAGTAACCAAGGATGGCTGTCTTAATTGGGGTTTCCATTGCTGTGATAAAACATCATGAACAAAACTCGGCATGAGAAGGAATGGATCTATCTGCTTACATTTCCATATAGCTGTTTATCATCAAAGGAAGTCAAGATGGGAATGCAGGGCAGAAACCTGGAGGCAGGAGCAGATGCAGAGGCTGTGGAGGGGTGCTGCTTACTGGCTTGCTCCCCATGGCTTGCTTAGTCTGCTTTCTTTAATATATAATTTTTTAAAGATTATATATATATATATATATATATATATATATATA
>NC_034599.1:57443285-57483583 GCF_900095145.1 Mus pahari | reverse complement strand
ATGGTTGTGAGCCACCATGTGGTTGCTAGGAATTGAACTTGGGACCTCTGGTAGAACAGTCAGTGCTCTTAAGTGCTGAGCCATCTCTCCAGCCTCTCCAGCTTGCTTTCTTATAGAACCCAGGACCACTATTCCTGGGAAGGCATTACCCACCATGGGCTGGGCCCTTCCCCATCAGTTACTAATAAAATGCCTTACAGGCTTGCCTACAGCCAGATCTCATGGAGTTGTTTTCTTAATTGAGGTTTCTGCCTCTCAGATGACTTCAGCTTGTGTTAAATTGGCATAAAACCATCCAGCACGATGGCCTCGATTTTCTTATTCTCCTGCCTCCACCTCAGAGAACTGAGTAATGAACACGGAGCCTCACATCCGAGCTCCATGCATGCTAGGCAGGCATCCTATCCACTGAGCTATGGATCCTTTTCCTGTTCCCCCAAACAGGGATTATTTTTTTTTACTCGCTCTAACACCACCTAAAGGTTTTTAATATGTTCTTGTTATTTCTGCCCCCTTGTGATAGTCACTGATGACACGTGACCATCGGATGATGCTTAGCAAGCCTGAGCATCAGCCAGCTTAATCAGACTCTGTACATTCCCAACACTGCTCCCACATATTGGCTCTGGGACCTTGAATGAGTCCCACCCCCAGTGTGGCCTTCAGCATGTTCACTTGAGAAGATTGATAATGTGAAGTGGAAATTTCCAGAACAGTGGTTGGCTCATTCTCTTTCTTTTGGCTGGGCAGTGTCTCTGCATCCTGGACCCGAGCCTGCGGCTGAGTCACAGTTGCTCTTAGCATCCTTCTTGGACCTCACGGGTCAGAGCATTGTTTGTGTTAGTGTCTGAGCTCATTCCTGACATTGCAGACACAGACAGTGAGAGCTGCCGCTTCCCTTATCCTATATTTCCTGTCCTTCCTCCCCTCACCCCAGGGGCTTGTGGGAAAGACTTAAAAACACAAGTTGAAGGCCAGTGAGGGCAATTTCCCAAGGCAGAGTCCAGGATTCACATGCAGCCCCTCGTGTTCCCCTACCAGGGACCATCCCACATCACGAGTCTTGAATTAATCACTCCTTTCCTGACCCTGGGAGCTCCTAAGGAGGAAGGCAGACATTTCCCACCTGCTCTTCTTGACCTGGTCTGTCCCTTCACTTCTTATCCATCTTACCAACTGGGGCTTCGCAGCTGGGGCTCACCCATCCTTGAACCAGCTGTTCCTAACCTAGTCGATCCACAAATGTTCGCCCTTGTAATGTTCTCTTCTCTTCCTCCAATTGTCTAAGGGGCCTCTCAGGCACCGCAGCCCACCTCACTGCTTTCCTCAGGCTCTGCAGGCGCACAATCGGATTATATAGTGGTTAAAAAGGTAAGTGCCGATGGTCCCTGTGGAATTCCCATCACATCTCCACCTCTCCCCCAAAATGTCTCTCTGTCTCTGTATCTCCTCTCCCTCTCCTTCTCCCTCCCCCATGTGTGCGTGTGTGTGTGTGTGTGTGTCTGTGTGTGTGTGTCTGTGTGCGTGTTTGTGTGTGTGTGTGTGTGTGTGTGTAGGTCAGAGAACATCAGTCCTCTACTTTGCTTGAGATAGGATCTTTTGTTCACTTCTGTGCACATCAACGACTTTCTGGGAATCCTCCTGTCTCCACCTCCCATCTTGGAGTGTTGTGATTAAGAAGGTATTCTACCATGCCTGGCTGTACATGTCTTCTTGGGCTTCAAATGCAGGTCCTCACTCTTCAAATGACAAGACTTTTGCCCACTTAGCCATCCCCAGAGCCCACAAGTTGTTTTAACCACAGTGACCTGATTTCCCCATCCAGAGGAGAATTTCTTCCTCCAAAGGTTACTGAGAGGTAAGATATAACAACACACAGTGTGTGTGTGTGTGTGTGTGTGTGTGCGCGCGCGTGCATGCGCGCACTCACACTCTGGAGGCAACATAGTTTACAGCTAGGCTCATGGCCCCGCCCACACCCTGGATTACGGAGAAGACAGGAAGGAGTGAGACCTGGGAAGGAGAAGATCTTTATCTGGTCCAGATTTGGCGCTGTTATGCTTTAAATATAAAATCCCCATGGAGCTCAAATATTTGAGCAATTGGTGGTACTGTCTAAGAAGGTCCCTATCCTCACAGAGGTGTGAATCTCCTGTTCATGCAGTCTGGACACAGCTCTGTGTCTAAACATCAGCTTGCCCCTTCTCTCCTTTGCTGACAGAGGGCTCCTTGAGGGCATGCATGGAGTTCTAGGTTCTGTGCTCCAGTACTAACTAGCTCAGAGCCCAGCAGCGAGAGAGGCTCAGTCCAGTCAGGCCACGTGGAGAGATTCAGTGAAGAGCCCCCTGCGTCGCCCCCCCCCCCACACATTTGGCCTCCTCCTTCTCCATTTGACATCCCCAACTGAATCCATGCAACCTTCTTGCAGGTTACCAGACTTTGAGCCATCAGGGGCTTTAGGTAGCTCATCCCACACGATGGACACACAGTAACTAAGGGTCTGAATCTTTCCCTCTTCCCATGCTGCCTGGAAATCAGACAGCCTGACTCAGGCAAGGACTCTAATCATCAAATAGGTAAGACCTCTACCCACCCATCTCTACCCGCCCCATCCCGGAAACCTGTGAGAGAGGACCTCCCACACTCAGCCTCATGGGCCTGAACTCTCTTCAGAACTGCGACTGTCTGACTACGTCATTAAAAACTGCCCTAGTAAATCTCTTACTAAGAAAAGAGTCGGCCTCAGTTTCTCCCTCAAATCCCTTATACTCTGAAGTTCAGTACCATAAGCTATAAAACCAGAATACCATAGCACTTTTATGGTTTATTATATTTTTTATTGAAATAAATCCAGGTGCAAAAACGAGCATATGTTACATTGTAACACCCATCTTATGTCAGGAGTGTGGAGTTTCTCTATCTCCTGGGGAGTAGCTGTCATTCCTAGAAAGGCCAGCAGGTGGTGCTGTCTCAGAACAAATCTTTCCACCGGTTTCTCTGTCGGGTTTTCCATCGGGTAGGTTTGTGGAGGGTAGATTTGGGGCAGAGGGGCGGGGGCAAAGCTGACAGGAAGCAGTTATAGAGAGTATAGTGCTCTCCTTTTCCAGAGGGGGGGTCACTAAAACCAAGAAGCGCTCGCTACTTTCCACCGGCTGTGACAGCCAGGGTTCAATGCCAGCAAAAGCTGCCTTCCAGATGCTTGTTCATACTCCTAGCCTTTCTTCTTCCGGCTTCCCACTCCAGGATGGTGTGGGACACGCACAGAACACGGACAATCATTGGGGTCAGGAAGGCCTGCTTCCCAGAGATCTGGGGAAATTGCATCTCCACCCAGCCCCAGATCAGTTCCATAAAACAGCAGGAACTTACACAGGGCAGGAACCTGAAGGCAGGAGCGGATGCAGAAGCCATGGAGGGGCGCTGCTTGCTGGCTTGCCTCCCATGGCTTGCTCATCCAGTGTAATATAACACCGCCCCCCAACCCATGCACACACCACCACTAAGCTTCCCAGGCCCCAGCTCTTAGGGTTTAGGGATTGAGCTGTACCTGCTCCTCCACAGAGGGCTCCCCTGCTGGTTCAAGGCACAGCCTGGTGCTGCTGGCAGCTGTTCTGTCTCTGAGATCTTCAGCCTCCAAGTCCCCACAGGGCTGACTCCTCATAGCCTCTGTCCCTGGTCATTCTCTGAGAGTGGAGGAAGCAGAGGTACTCCTGAGCAGACTCACTCCCCACTCTGTCTCTCTGTTCTCTCAAGAGTGATCCTCCAGGCAGTGGTGGCGCACGCCTTTTATCCCAGCACTTGGGAGGCAGAGGCAGGCGGATTTCTGAGTTCCAGGCCAGCCTGGTCTGCAGAGTGAGTTTCAGGACAGCCAGGGCTACACAGAGAAACCCTGTCTCAAAAAAAAAAAAAAAGAAAGAAAAGAAAAAAGAGTGGTCCTCTCACACTCTCTCACCCTGATGCACCCACAGCCCCAGCAAGGCCCTGACTGGGCACCTAGCTTCCTCCAGAGCCCATGTTAACTTCCTTCTTCCGGAGGAAGACACCACAGACTCCTGGCATCTCTGGCAGAGAATGCAGGTAGTGAGGAATCAGTGACCCAGGGCTCTCACAGATGTTTAGAGACCTGAGCCACATCTGTTAGATTAAGAAAGTTATGTGTATGTATATATGAATGCATATATATGTGCATATATTTTTAGATTCATTTTATTTGTATGTGTATGTGCAACACACACACACACACACACACACACACACACACACACACACACGTGAGTGAAGGTACCCATAGACACCAGAAGAGGGAGCTAGAATCACATTAGGCTTAATGTGGATTTTAATGAAAACTGAGCCCATGTCTTCTGGGAAGGCAGTGCCCACTCTTAACCACTGAGCATCTCTACAGCCCCAATTACAGTGCGATTTAAAATAATTTCTATAGAGGCAAATCAAGCGATAGAGGATGTGAAACACTTGGTATGGATAAGCGGCTTCCACAGATTAAAGTGTGAGGACGGCCTTTGATAATCACCGTCTTGGAGATGCCATATGAAGAATAGACTGGGGTCCTCTCAGAAGAATCGGGGCTGGAGTCCAGGGAACATTCTTGCCTTCTCCTTGCTCCATGGACCAGGATGTCACAAGACTGGCCAAGTAGGGATGCGGCAAGGACCAGTCATAGAAAAAGGCTGTCTGTGCTCTCCAGACTGAGTAACATCCAGAGGGGTCTTGGTTATCAGGTTGGCCAAGCTCCCTTCTCACAGATGGGATACTGGGAACTCGACGAAGTCATTTAACCAATGTGTTCCAGAAGCCAGGAACATGGTCCTGGTCCAGGCCATGGGCCCAGGTCTTCTGCTTCCTAGATTGATCCCCTTCCAGTTTCTCTTGGTTCAAATGGGAAAGAAAAAAAGTATACAGGAAAAAGATTGGCCCAAAGGTCTTCCATCTCTGCATCTAGGCCACTCCTACTCCCTTTCACCCGGATGCTTAACCCATGACCCCTACCATCACGGTCTCATGAAATCGCCCTCTCGTCTCCTACACTTGGAGTTTGGACAGAGGTCATCCATTTTTGTTAAACAGGCACACAATCTAGAGAGGGTACAAGCCTCCCAGGGGGAAGAAATAGCCATAAGAGGGATTGGGGGAAGCAGGGCATTGTTGCTGGGCAACCAACTTCTTCTGTTGCCTCGGTAACAGCCCCATCGGAGGGAGGCTGTACACAGAGTGTGCCTATGAGCTCCAGTCCTGGTGGCACCAGCTGGCTGGGTGTCCCCTCCCCCCACCCTGCTTCACACGGCCTCCTGCACATATGGGAGGCCCCAAGCAAGGTTACAACCCTTTCCCTCTGCACCTCCTGCCTTCTGCAACATCCTTCAGCACAGAATCATATGCTGTGCGCATCCAGGTAGTCCGCTTGCCTCCACACTCCTGTTCACACACTCATTCACTCAACAAACATGCACCCTATGGTGCCTACACTGCAAGGACTAGGCCAGGTCCCAGGACACAGGGAAGGCAGGCAGGGTCACACAGCCCCAAAGTAGTAACTAGCAGGGTGGTCAGACGAGTAATTGTGAATGTGTCTGACCAGAGAACCATGGAGTCACAGAAGGGTGAGCCTCCACACCTGAGGGAGGAAAGGGGGAAGGGGTGGGCTGTGTAACACACTCCCAAGGCCATGATCTCCTCTCCAGAACCTTGAGCAGTACCCACTGAGGCAAAGGGAACGTGCAGCTGTGACTACATTAGGGACTGTGTGGTGGGGAGTTACCTGGATCGTCTTGGTGGCCCTGGATGTAACTACAGGTCTTCCGAGAAAGAGAACTAGAGAGGGGGAGATGGGGTGGTAGAAACACGAGGCGGGAGCGCTGTGAGGAAGGGCTACAAAGTACAGCCTCTCCACAACCCTCTGCTTTGGACATCTGACCTTCAGTGCTGAGAAAGAATACAGTGGTCTCACTTCAAAGCATCAGATTTGTGGTCATTTGTAAGAGTGGCCACAGGGGGGGGGCGGGAAAGAGGTGCCACAGAAAACTAATAGGGGCTGGAGAATTTCTTGGAGGAGGTGATGTCTGGCAGAACTCTAAAGAATTAGGGATGAGTCCCTGAAGGGACAGAGAAACCTACTTGGACAAAGGCCAGGACGAGATTGCCTCTGGTCCACTGTGCTTTCTCAAGGCCGTGAGAGATAGACAGGGGGAGGAGATAGAGGCTGACAGTCGTGAGAGAGGAAGGCAGTGGCCAGGTCGCACCGGGTGTCCCAGGGAGCAAGAGGGAGCCACTGAAGGTCACAGGGAGAGGTGGCTGAGTCACTGCCATGCTGAGGTCCCTGGCTTCAGCAGAAAGGACTGTGGAAGCAGTATAGTCCCTGTGAGAGTTGAGAACAGCAGCGAGGGGATGAAGGGACAGAAGGAAGGGCTAGACTCTGGGGTGAACTGGAGCGAACTGTGGACTGACTCCATCCACCCCACTGTGGGGGAAGACAAAGAACGGGTAATTTGGGGCTTTTGGTTTTGCCAGTAGGTGGCGCCATTGGCCATACGGTGGTAGGGAGCCAGAAGTCGGGTAGCTGTAGAAAGGAGCCTAATGTCTCTGAGCAAAACCCCAGGAGGTGGGAAATACTTGCCGGAAACTAGATGGAGGACGCTCCCCAGAGAGCCTGTGGCTGCTAGGGTCAAGCTTATAGTCCTCTGCGGAGGCACCACCCCAGTTACCTCCTACTGCAGTCCCAACCAGAAGGTTCCCGAAGCTGATGGAGACTGCATATCTGAAGTGCAGCTCTGTCTGGGACCTAGAGAACAGCTCTGTGTTCTCAACCCCTCAACTCCAATTTCTTTATAAAACCTAGGCTGACTCCACCCTGGCCTGAGGAAGGGGACACTGTGGGTCTGTTGGTGGCCCACCCACCCACCCTTCTTCCAGTCGCCCAATATCCAGGAGAGCTGGAGGTGGCCCGGAAATGACCAGAACCCAGCTGGAAACCAAGAGTCTCAACTGAATGGCAAGTCAGAGAAGTGACAGGTACTAGCAACATCCTCACGTCCAACTCTGGGGGATACATCTGTGAAAACACTGGGGTGTGAACTGGTAAACTGGACAGTAACTTAAATTTTTCCACCCTAAAAAAGTACTTTCTCCCACCAGGTATGGGGGCACACACCTTCAATCCTAGCAGAGGAGGAGGCAAGTAGATCCTTGTGAAGTGGTGGCCAGCCTGGCCTACGCAGTGAGTTCTAGGCTAGCCGGGGCTACATAGTGAGATCCTGTGTGGTGGTTTGAGTAGGTATGGCCCCCACAGACTTACGTGTTTGAATGCTTGGTCATAGGAAGTGACACTATTAGAAGGTGTGACCTCGTTGGAGGAAGTGTGTCACTGTGGAGGGAAGCTTTGGGGTTATATGAGCTCAAGCTACTTGAAGTCATATGGTTTCCTTCTGCTGCCTGCGGATCGTGATGTAGAACTCTCAGCTCCTTCTCCAGCACCATGTCTGCCTGCATGCTGGCATGTTTCCCACCATGACCATAATGGACTGAACCTGTAAGCCAGCCCCAATTAGATGTTGTCCTTTATAAGAGCTACCTTGGTCGTGGTGTCTCTTTATAGCAATAAAACCCTAAAACGTCCCATCTCAAATACACAAACAAACAAACAAACAAACAAACTCCTTTTACTCAGTAGTTTCAATGTTTGAAACATATCCTAAAGAAATAAGGTGTGGTGGCACACGCCTTTAATCTCAGCACTCGGGAGGCAGAGGCAGGCAGAACTCTGAGTTGGAGGCCAGCCAGGGCTACACAGAGAAACCCTGTGTCAAAAAAAAAAAGAAAAAAAAAAAAAAAGAACAGAACAGAACAGAATATCTATGTGCAGAGATGAACATGGGGCAGTGTTTGTAGTTGCCAAAACTGAAACAACTTATTTAACAACGGGGCCACATGGAGGGTTATTATAGCTGCTTAGAGAAAAGAATATTATGAACCTCCCAAAAGAAGAGTTTGAGGTGGGCATGGTGGTGCAGAGTTCTGTTCAGGGTCATCCTTGCTTAAACAGTGACTTTGAAGGCGGCCTGGGCTGCCTGTCACCTTGTCTTAACAAACAAGAGAGATTTGGAAAAAAACAAAAACCTGTAGTGAGTGGAGGATGCATCTACAATGTTGCATCCTTGTATCACACAGCACTGATTTCAACCCTGATAAATGTAACAAAACCACTGTCCAGTTGGTTCACCAGACAGGTGCTTTCTGCCAAGCCTGGGGGCGGGGCGCCTGGGATGGAGAAAGACCACAGGATGCAAGGAGAGTGCCCACACAAGCGAGTTGACCTCTGACCTCCAAAATGTGAGCAAAGGCAGGATCCACACCCCCAATAAATGAACAATAAAACCTTACAAAAAAAACCTTAAAAGCAAGGTGTGAAAGGGAACCTCAACTCGCACTCATCTCCAGGCTTTGGTGTTTTTGTCTTTGTTTTTTGTTTGATTTTTTTTTTGTTTTTTGTTTGTTTTTGTTTTGTTCCTTTGTGGTTTTCTGAATTTTACCACATTTTCTACAATAAGCAGACATAATTCAACATATAGAAAACAAATTTGGTTAACCAAAATATCCATGTTGAAATTCGATGCCAGCCAGTAAACGTCAGGGCTAGGACGACTGACTCCAAACTGCAGCCACGCCCCACGCCCCACGCCCCACCCCCCAGTGACATGAGTGGAGTGTCCAATGAAGACTTCCAGGCCCACCCCGCTGGCGGACAGAAGATCTGAGCAGTGGGCAGCGTTTTCTAAACCTTCCAGTCTAGAGCAGGCTCAGCTGGCCCTCCCTTCCTCTGCAAGGGAGTCTGCTCTCTCCCCGGGCCTGAGGCCAACCAACTTCACCATCTCCGAAGACCCTGTCTCCAGAAGGTCCGGTGACACTGTCGTGGGTACCAGGGCAGAACTGCGCCTGTGCCAAAGGAGCTCCACTGGCTGCCTTGGCTTCGGCTCCACAGCACAGGCCAATCACCCTGGGCCATCTGCCTGATTCTCAGACCTCAGTCCCTGTCAGTGACAGAAAGGCCTGTGGCCAGCCCTGTGCCCTCCTCAGTTATCAGAACCACCTGAGAGCGCTGTGGGAAAGGAAGCTACCCACCAAACAGTGTCAGCTCTGCCCCAGGACCTGGCACACGGACACGGGGCAGCCTCCATCCGGTGATTCACTCCTGGTGATGTCAGGCCTGCGATCTCCTCCCCAGGCCTGCAGGGGTGGGAGGGTCATGATCCAAGCTGCCCACTGAGCAGTAAGGGTGCTGAGGGAGGACAGCAGTACCCCATCTTCTGCAGCTCCCACCTCTATGGGGCCAGAGAAGGCTCTAGAGACAGGTGGATTTCTCACATGAGCACCCAGAGGGGCCTAGAGAAGGAGTGGCCTCAGCTGAGGGAAACCTGCCTGCTTACGACAAAATTGTCGTCAGAATACTAGAAGAGGCAGCTCTCACCTAGAGGCCCCACCCCCAGGCTCTGCCGTTGAGGTGACCCATGGGGACATGGCCCTTTCTGCCACTTAGTAATGTACTCTTCTGCCCTACCCTGTCTGTCATTTTCAGTTTTGTTAGATAAACACTGACTGAGCGGGCTTTGTCCAGAGTGCCTGCTTAAGGAAAAAATAACCTGCAGCAGATTTGTCCAGTGCAGGAAGAGCCACAGCCTGATTCCAGAATTAGAAACCTTGAAGGCTTTTGCTTTGAAAATTCTAGAGCTTTCTTACAGTACCTTCAGAGACCCCCGGCAGTGTCTGGGTGATTTGGAGAGCGACAGCGGATTCAAGACCAGCTACTGGCCTCTCAAATCCCTGCATGCTCATATGTGTAAAGATGCAAGATCTGCAACACCAAGCAGCACCTAAGAGTGGAGCAGAAGGGACAGAGGACCCTTAGCTGTGGTAGGATGCACCTAAGCCCTTCTGTCTGGTTCTTTCCCTCGGTTTGCAGTATCTGCAGGGACCTTTCAGGATCCCGTGGAAAACAGCAATTGTGGGACATCAATCCGTGCTCGGCACAAGGCTTTCTGACTCTGAAGCTATAGTTCCAAGATATGTCCACCAGAGGGCGGACCGGCCACATTCTTCTAGATTGTGGACTTTGGATGCTGGGGTAGTAAGTGGATTACAGAGTGGGAGTTGGGGGACACTGAGGACTCAGGATGCCCTGGTGCTGAGACCTGGTTGACGCCTCTCACTCTCATGAGAAGACTGAGCTGCCCTTTCCCAACCCCCTTCTCCTGAGTCCGCGGTTCCCAGTGCAAGGATTTGAAGTCAACCTTTGTAGGAAAGTCTCTATTCCCTTAAAGGATTCAGTGTCTAGACAGGAGGGGTGGCGCACACCTTTATCACAGCACTTGGGAGGCAGAGGCAGGCGGATCTCTGAGTTCAGGGCCAGCCCAGTCTACAGATCAAGTTCCAGAACAGCCAGAGCTACACAGGAAAAAGAGAGATAGCTCAGTGGTTAAGACCACTAGCCACTCTTCCCGAGATCCTGAGTTTGGTTCCCAGAACCCATTTTAAGTTGTTCACAACCACTTGTAACACTAGCTCCAGTGGATTCCAGCGCCCTCTTCTGGACCCTAATGACATTCACGCACACATAGACACAAAAGTAAATAAATCGCCGCTATGTTTTCATTGGTATGGTATTCCCAGATTAAAAAAAAAAAGTTGGATTTCCAATTGTAAAAATTCTAACATAAATGAGCCACACCTGTTGTATGGAAAGTTCTTACACAAAAACAATTGCTCACTGTTCCCGTTCTTTGAAATTCAAATATAATGAAACAGTCCGTGTTTTTATTTGATTACCCAGGTAAGTGTACACTGAAGCCTGGCACAGACACAAGTAGGATAAAATAAAAAGATAAATAAATAATAGTATTCCTCACAAATAATAACCAATATTTGTAAATGGCATTAAATTAAAAATTATTACAGAGACAAGAGAGACTGCTATATCTTGATAAAAGGTCAATCTATCAGAAGATTTAATGGCTGTATAAATGTGCGACAACAGACCCCCTCCCAAATATAAGTAAATATTGGTAAAAACCCAAGACATGTCTACAGTGGTTAAGAATAGTGATGTTTCATTGTCAGTAGCACATGGACCAGTTAAATGGAAGGTCAGTACATAGATAGTGGTCTAAACAGTGCTCACTCAACAACAAGCCAACTCGCAGTGAACACTCCATCAATGAAATTTTATCTCCATTGTGAGATATTAATTAAGAGGAGAGAAACCAATTTGACTGAAACTCATGGAGGTGGGACCTTTGGGGGAAGATAAGGTTAATGGAGTCCTACAGCCAGAGGGAGCGTTTGTCCGACAGGTGAATGGGGATGTGGCTATATAAAAGAGGATCGGAGTCTGAATTAGAGCATGAAGTTCTTCTCACAGGGTGACGTCCTACAGTGCTTTGTGACTGGCATGGCCCTCACCAGATACCACCAGGCCCTGGACTTCTTCGTGCTCCCATTTCTGATCCAGATAAACCTTTTCTGTTCATAAGCTACCCAGTCTGTAGTATTCTGTTACAGCAACAGCAGACTATTAACCAAAAATGCAGCTTCTCCCCAAGCACACACAGGCAGTCTCCAGCGCAGGCCGTGCGCTAGGCAGTGAGACAAAGCTTGGTACATTTTAAAAATTAAAACCATCCAAAAGCACATGCCACTGTTTTACCACAGTGAACTACAACAAAAAACAACATAAGAAAAGCTGGAGAATTCACAAATATATGGAAATTTAAACAATGCGTTCTTACATAACCAATGTATTAATGAAAAAAATTACCAGTGAAATGGGGGGAGCAGGGAGTGAGTACAATTCTGGAGACAAAACAAAAGCATAGCATATTAAGATGTGCAGGATCCAGCAGGCACTGTCCTCAGAGGGGCACTCACAGCCACGCAGGCCTGCATCGGATGAGAAGATCCGTGGCCTCTCTCCCTAAGGTACTGCAAAGTGAGGTACGGACTAAAGTCAGAGCAAGAGGGATGGAATGGCACAAACTAGAACAGAGATGAACAAGCATCAGAGAAAACCCAGGAGCCCAAAGGCTGGTTCTTGGAGGCCCAGTCACAGGACTGGCGTACATGTCGTGAGAGTGACCAAGGAGGAAGATACACTGCTCCCTGGCTCTCACTGGATGTGCAGCTAGTGGATTTAGTTATCCTAGCTTGCTCTGGGGTCCCCTCTCCACCCCCAGTGCATTAGGATTGTAGGCCAGTTACCCTTCCTATCCAGTTTTTACAGGGGTGCTGGGGAACAGAACCCTGGTTCTCAAACATGTGTGGCGAGTGCTTCACCCTCTGAGCCATCTTCCCAGCCCCTCTCCTTCTGAACTTTTACTTTTTATTTTTGGTTCGATTTGTTGCTTTTATTTGAGACAGGGTCTCTCTATTTAGTCCTGGTTTCCCTGGCTTGCCATATAGACTAGGCTGGCCTTGAACTCAGAGACCCTTCTGCCTCTACCTCCCGAGTGCTGGGATTAATGGTGGGCTCCACCACGCTCGGTGACCCCGGCACTATTTCTTTCAACAGAGACCATGAGTTAGCAGTGTAGGGGACTGGAAGCCTACTCAGGATCCTTTGTGTGGAAAGGGGATCGGATGCTCCCTTCAGAGCACTGACCGAGAAAGACACTTGTCCAGAGCCCTGAAGAACCCGGCCTGCTAGATGCCCCATGTCTGTTCTCACTTTCTGGAACCTTCCAGCTGAGCTAGCAGCAAACCGCTTGGGCCCTGCTAGGACACAGCCTTGGCTGATGTCCCCAGGTCCCCTCCCCTCTAAGTCTGGCTGTTTCCCATGCCATGTAGTCCTAGCCCTCAGATGGCAGAGAGGCAGCTCGAGGGATGAGCAGGAGGAAGCCTCCCTGTGTTAATTGGTGCTAACAAATTCTTGCAGCCCTTTCTGCATCTTTCTCGACTGCTGCAGGAAGCTGCTGACAACAGCACCTTGGCACTGTGCTCTGCGCACTGAAACCAAGCAGTGCCCTCAGCCACCTCAGCCCCCTGCTGAGTGAGAAGAGGAAGGAGAGCTAGGATGTGGGTGGGGGTTACAATAGTGTCAAGGCCTCAGAAGTGCCTTCGGCAAATCTTACTCACACGTAGCCATCAAAATGTATGTGTGTGTGTATGTATGTGCATATATGTGTATGTATATGTGTATGTGTGTATGTGTATATGCATGTGCATATGTGTATATGTGTGTATATATGTGTATGTATGTGAATGTATATGTATGTGCGTATGTATATGTATGTGTATAAGTGTGTGTGTATGTGTGTATGTATGTATATGTATGTGTGTATGTGTATGTATGCATGTATGTATTTGTGTATGTGCATATGTGTATGTATGTGTATATGTATGTAAATGTATATGTATGTGCATATGTATATGCATGTATGTGTATAAGTGTATATGTGTATATGTATGTGTGAATGTATATGTGTGTATGTATGTGTATATGTGTGCATGTATGTATGTGTGTATGTATGTGCATATGTGTGTATGTGAATGTGTATGCATATGTGTGTATGTATATGTATATATGTGCATGCATATGAATGTGAATGTATGTGCATATGTGTGTATATATGTGTATGCATATGAATGTGAATGTATATGCATGTGTGTATGTATATGTATATATGTGTATGCATATGAATGTGAATGTATATGCATGTGTGTATATGTATATATGTGTATGCGTATGAGTGTATATGTATGTGCATATGTGTATGTATGTATGTATATGTATATGTGTATGTGTATGTGTGCGCATGCACACATGCATCTTCATGTGTGTGTGAGCAAGGATTAAACTCAGGGGTTAGCTACATCAGTCAACATGGGATTTCTGGGGACAGGATCTCTCACCAGCTCACCATGTAGACTGGGCTCTCTGTCTGGAGAGCGCCAGGAATCCACTTGTCTCTGCCTCAGCAGAGCTAGAATTCGAGGCAGGCACTACCATCCCAGCTTTTTAAAAATATGGGTTCTGGGGATCAAATGCAGGCCTTCATGTGCACACACCCAGCAATTTGCTGAGAGCCACTTCCTCAGCCTTCGAACCTGTATCTCCTGTGTGAGACATGGCTGCTATATTTTGTGCCTTCGCTCTGGAAGTCCCTGTGCAAGGCTATGTCCACCTCACAGACTTGTCCTGTGAAGTGGACAACTGTCATTATGCACTTTTGACAAAGGAGAAAGTTGGGGGCCAGAGGGTCTAAGCAATTCAGTTAAGGTCACACAGCTAGGATCAGGGAGGCAGGGTTTTTATTCAAGTTGACTGGCTCTAAAGTCTCTCTTCCTCCCTCCCTCCCTCCCTCTTAAAGTCTCTCTTCCTCCCTCCCTCCCTCCCTCCCTCCCTCCCTCCCTCCCACCCTCCCTCCTTCTCTCACACATGCCAAGCAAGTGCTCTGTCACTGAACCAAACCCCTAGTCTTTCCAGTTATCACCAAAAGCTCTTCCCTTGGAGAGGGTCCCTCTTCAATTCAAGCTGCTCAAGCCTTCTGGGCACTAAAGGGAACCCTAAACTCTAGCTAGTTGCCCTGCAAACTCCACACCCAGGTACTCTTCCAGTCTTGCCCTCTCCCGCCGACAGTGGCTATTCCTGTCCTATAGGCCTCCTCTGTGACACTGGGCATAAATCTCATCTGGGATTGGACAGGGGGCCTGGGTGAACTTGACATGAGACATGCATGCATAAAATAATAAGGAGAATGAAGAAAGGAGAGAAGGAAGGAAGGAAGGAAGGAAGGAAGGAAGGAAGGAAGGAAGGAAGGGTACCTAGGCTAGGGAATAACACCTGACATTATTCTCGGGCCTACACACACAAATGCATGAACTCTCCCCCCATCCCTCATGGTTTTGCTTTTTGCAGACAGGATCTCACTATTTGGCCCAGGTGGGTCTTGAACCTGCTATCTTCACTCCTGAATGCTGGGATTAAAAGTATGAATGACCACACCTGACCCTTGGCATCCTAGAGTCAGAGAAAAGCCTGCCCGAGTGTTTAAGATGCAGACGCTAAATTATCTTTCTTCTGATTTACAAAACCCAGAACATCTGGTGACCTTTACTTATCATTGCAATCCTTGTTCTTTAATCATGAGCATCAAGCAAGACATTTATATTACTTGAAGGTAAGTGATACATCTGCTGGAGGAGAACAGAGGAGCGAGCCCCAGTGCTCAAGGCTGCTTACAATATTCCAGCCAGGGGGGGAAGGAGGCACATGCTTGGGACTATGAATTAGACATACATAAGAGAGATGAACTGGGACAAAACCGGATTTAATTATGTTGGTGTGCTGGGGAGTCCCAGGGGAGATGTAAAGATGGGTCAGATAATTGTCACGTAGCATCCTGAAGTACAGAACGGAATCATGGGGACTTGGGGCTTCGGAGAGTATCAGAGACGAGTCATGGGAAGGGGGCGGGATAATAACGTGCTTCCTGTGCAGAGAACGTCTCCTAGGTGATAGAAGCTGCCGGGAGCGGCCATGGCTCTGATAGAATTTACCCGCGTGGATGTCAGTTTCTCCCACAGAAGTGCAGCTTTTCAGCACTCCGAAGCCTTTGCTTCCTCAGAATAGCTGCCTCAAAATACATCAAGGAAGTATATTTCAGGGTGGCATATTCTAGTCTCCCAAAGTCATATTTTTGGGTGGTATGCTGAATCCCAAAAAGTAAAAATCAGAGGCAAAGGAGAGTCATACGGCTTCAGTGCAGTCAGGTCCTCAAGAACGGTGCAGCGAATAAGAACCGTACCTTCCCCTCGTCCTTCTGGTGGGCACGAGAAATCAATCGGGAATAAAGAACGCCGAGAGGTGGTGCCTGACTTGAATGGGAGCAAAGGGTTCTTGGACCTTGCAAAGAATCTGTATTTTGAAAACATCTTGTTATTGACGTACTCTGTGTGTGTGTGTGGGGGGGGTGCGTGTGTAGGTGTGCATATGCCACTGACACACACAGAAGTCAGAGGACTCTTGAGAATCTGGTCTCTCCTGCCATGTGGGTTCTGGGGATGAGACTCGGGGCGTCGGGAGAGGATGGTGCCTCTGGGGTAAAGGGAGGGGATTCTCTCTAATGAGAGTGCCCTCCACCGAGACAGGGGGTCGATGCTCCCTGTGGGACAGGCTCAGAGGGGCCGGAGTTAGCAGAGCTGAAGACAATGTTCTAGGAGACGTCAGGCCCTGCACATGGAGCCTGGGGTCCACCTCCCAGGCTCTGAGGCTGCATCCTTGCTCTCTGACTAGAAGAGGCCTCTCCCATGAGGCCATGGGGCACTCTCTCTTCCCATCTCTGAGGGTACCATAAGGACTGGAGGGAGGAACTGTCAAAGCGCCTGTCCCTCTCAGCCTCCTGACTCTCTGACCTTACCTCTGCTCTCTGTCTCTTTGTGGGCCCCTTGTCTTCAATGCAAGACTATGAAAAGCCTCTGGCTCAGGTATTGAAGCCGAGGCTAGAGTCCACCTGTGTGACTCAGGAGGCAGGCGATGGTGGAGTGGCTTCTGCATGCCTATCTGACAGGGCCCTCGAAGTGCATGAAAAGACAGACAATGCTTGGTAGACGTGGGTGATGTGGAACCCACTCCACTCCACGCCCCAGGAGTTTCTGATCCACAGTCCTGGGAGTAGGGATGGGGAATCTGCATTTCTAACAAGTTCCGGGATGCTGCTCAAACTGAGAACATTCCAGGTGGTGCCAGTGTCCCAAAGATGCCACGGGCTAGGAAGCTGCTTTCCACCTGTTTACACCGGGCTTAGAGGTGCCCTCGGTTGGTGACTGGCAGGACAGCAGGCCTTTCTCTCTGATGAGCACCACTAACAACCAGTGCATGGTAGGAGGAGTCACTTTAATGAGAGGCTTCCTTCTGAGCCCTCCAGGACAACACTCTCGGGAGAGTGGCAGTTGCAGAGGGACATGAGTGGGCAGGATCAAGAGACCGGATTGACTGTATCCCACCCTGAATAAATTTTCCCAGCATGGGTTATAATGATGTTGAAGACACCAGAATGGCTCAGAAAAGCTGCCCTTTTGTAAAAAGAAATCTAAGGGTTGTGAGGATAAATCGGGTAGTGAAGTGCTTGATGCCTAAGCATGAGGGCCTGAGTTCGGATCCTGGGCACTTGCATAAAAAGCTGGGTGCCATGAGCCTGTAACCCCAGAGCTCGGAAAGCAGACAGGTGAGTCCAGGAGCTGCTGGCCAGCCAGTCTAGATAGACTCCTGGCTCCAGGTTTGAAAGACCTTGTCTGAAAGTATAATGACACAGATGCTGCCACACAGAAACCACCTCCCTCTGCTACCGAGGAGGGTATCTGAGCCTTCAGGTTCACGAGACACCTCACGCGTGATAATGAATCTGTCATTGTCTCCTGCTGATTTTCCCTTTAGTTCATAGGCTCTGCTGTTGAAGCTGGAAAGCTCCCCTCACCCTCCAATAGTTAAGATGTGTGTGGGTGTTTGAATCCCAGTCTGCATGGAAGCTGAGGCTGGTTGGGCTGTGGGCTTGTAAGCCCCATCCATGCCCAGAGACCTGGAACTGGAGCCCTTGGTCCGCTTTGCTCTTTAAGGCACCCTGCATGGGTGAGTTCTGTGTCTGCGGGGAGCAGAGCACCAGGGAAGTGGATGTCACCAAGATAAGATTCCGTCCTTGCAAAAGCAGGTCACCTGCTAAAGCTAGGCACCCAGGGCATAGTAAAAGTGGAGCCAGGCCTAGGTCCTGAGCCTGCTGCTGGGGCTGTGTGCCTAGGCAGGTCAGGCAGCCACAGTGCCTCCACTTAATTTTTTGAGAAGTGAAGGGGACAATAGTTGTCTATTCTTCCCTTGTTCTAAGGTTGCCTAACAGGAGCTTCCCACAGAAGGAAGGGGCGGTCAGAGCCCTCTGCTTTCTCTCAGTGCTGTCTAGTCGAGAACCTTTTTATGTCTATTTATTTATTCCACCGAGGGGGTGTCCGTGTGCCACAGCATACAAGTAGAGAGAGGTCGGAGGTCAACCTACTGGAGTCACTTCCCCCCTTCTAGCATGTGGGTTCCGGCACCTAAACTCATCAATCTTACCAGCCTTTACCCACTGAGCCATCTCATAACCCCAAGTAGCAGATCCCTAAGACCAAGACCTCAACCATGTCCACTGTGCTGGACAGGAGTGTGAAGTGTGGGAGGTTAAACAAATAACTTCCCATGCCACACGGCTGAGATGTGGAAGAAGCAGAATTTGAACCCAGGTCTCAGGAGCCAGGTTTCTAACTACCATAATCTGTAAATAGGAAGCAGACTTTTGGAGACCATAGGCCCCTGGCTGCCTATACAGCGCTGAGGAGGAGCCCTCCAGGGCTGCTGTTTCCCCACACTGACCTTGCCGGCTTACTCTTGGGGCCCCGGGAACAGCTCCTCCCTCCCCCAATTACCTAGCTCCACACACATGCAGAAGTCGCTGCCCCAGACACTCTCAACCTTACAGAGGTCAGGAGACAAAGAGCCCGCAGCTCAGAGGGTCTAAGCCCCAGGTCTGCCTGCTGCCAGGCTGCCTGTCACTATTCACCCTGCAGGTACTGAGTGGAAGGAGGTCCCACCTGCCAAACCGTTCCCACCCAGGTCAGGACGATGATGAATGTCTATAGACGGCAGTGGGGAAACGCTGAGAGGAAGGAGGGAAGGCCTGGACTGAGACAAAGATGAGGAGCTCAGGGCCTGGGGAGATGGCTCAGTGGGTAAGTGCCTGAACTTCCATTCAGAGGACCCACTGTGGGTGGCTCACAATCTCCTGCAACTTCAGCTCCAGAAGGACCTGTCAGCTCTGGCCTCTGTGGACACCTGCACTCATGTGCAGATGAGGATCATGGCGCCACAGTCGCAGGGTGACGCAGGCGTGAGGGACGTATGCTGAGATGGCAGGGCACAGGTGGGATGGGAAGGGGAGCAAGAGCAGAGGTCAAGGTGGAGAGAGGTGAGCCTGTGGCAGCAGGTGAGCCAAGGGTGGGAGCAGAGGAAAGGCACAGGGTGCTGGGAGATTCAAGCCACAGAGAGTGTGGCTGTGCTACAGGGTCAGCTGGGAGCAGTGGAGGGAGAAGCTGCAAGACAAAGAGATGGAGAAGGCAAACCACAGCCCTGGGAAGCATAAACAGGCGTGGGGGTGGGGTGGGGGGACAGCTGATGGAGTAGAGCAGCTGCCATGTCCAGGCCTTGCCAGGCAGTAAAGCCAGCAGGCATTCATTCTTACAGGAATTGAAACACACACACACACACACACACACACACACACACACACACACACACACCCCAGAAACAGAGAGAAGAAAAGTGAAATCCTGATGCAGTGCACAGAAGGAGCTCTGAGAAGCATCAAGGCTAGGGATGAAAACCTCTTCATTCCAGGGATGCACCTGGGAGGGCTTCCTGGAGGAGCCAGAGATGGAGGAAAGGACGATGGAGCAGCAGCTGCAGGTCACAGAATGGCGAAGGGTTAGGTGCGACAGTAGACCTAGAGCGACAAGGGGCAAAGGCAGGTCCCCAGGACTCTGTTCTGGCCTGTCTGAGGGACAGCGGAGAGCCGCGGGGAGATTTTACAAAACACAGACCCATGTGCATGAGCAGAAGCGCAGGAACTTGTAGCTAGAGGACAGATGGTGAGCGTCGATGAGTGCCGGAGGGAGGCAGGCGGCCAAGGCCTGGGGAAGCAAAAGAAAATGCTGAGCTCAAGGGAAGATGGAGAGGAGGGGGAAAGCTGACTGCTGCCGCTGACCAGACCCACAAGCTGCAAGGCTGAGTAGCCCAGGGTGCCTAGAAGGTAGCGTGATGGAGTTGGGGGCCAGAGGACAGGGGAACACCTCCCTCTCTCTGGCTCCTCCACTAGGTCTTTCTCTCGCGGTCTCCCCCTCCCCTCCCTCTTTTTTTCTGGCTCTTTGCTGTAGGACAGCCTCTGTCTTTAGAACCCAGAGGATACCCACTTCTGTGGGACTTTACTTCCTGGGAAACTGGAGCCTCCTGCAGGCCAGGAACAAGCCTTCCCCCCTCTGTACGGAGGCACCGAATACAGGACTGGCCAAAGCTGGGCAAGCGAGTGTCTTTGGCCAGTGAAGCCGCTTGTCTAGAGGACCTGATAGTCATAGAGGAGGACCTGAGTAAGATGGCTACCGGGATCGGTGCTAAAGATGCCCCGTAGCTACCCAGAATCCCCTAGGTGTGTCTGCCTTGGAGAGAGAAAGGGGGCGGGGTAATCAGAGCTCATTTTTTAAAAAAAAAGACCAACAGAAGTCAAAACACAGTGTGACTCAGGGAGCATCAGGACATCTGCATAGAGATGCTATTCGAGCTTTGGAGGAAGAATATGAGTTTTATCGTGCTGAGAACAAGGAGAAAGGCATGGGGGTGTTGAGGAGAGAGAGTGGGGAAGCATTGGAGCATGGTCGCCTCTATCATTATCAGGCACACTGTGGCTGTTCATGGGCACTCTTCTTTATAACGTGATTTGAGACCTATAGCCCAGGCTAGCCTCTTTTTTTTTTTTTTTTTTTTTTTTTTTTTTCGAGACAGGGTTTCTCTGTGTATCCCTGGCTGTCCTGGAACTCACTCTGTAGACTAGGCTGGCCTCCAACTCAGAAATCCGCCTGCCTCTGCCTCCCAAGTGCTGGGATTAAAGGTGTGTGCCACCATGCCCAGCTCTGTCTGGTTTTACATGTAGCTCAATGCATGCTCCAAAGAGCTCAGACTAGAGCTATGTAAATACCGCTACAAGTAAGAGGTAGGAACTCCCGCACCTCTGTCTAGGGCACGCCCTGAAATGGAGGGTCCTGGACTCCCAGTCCAAAAGCACAGCATTGAAGAAGAGTGTGGCTGAGCATGCTGCCCTCCATGACTGACAACAGCCAGGCGACTCTGTATGCACCCTCCTCCAGTGGGCCCCAGCAGTGCCCTTGAAAACACCTTTTTGCCAACCTCAGGGGCCACTGCATCACCTCCTGTGGTCTCTCTACAGTTTAAGCCCCTGACTCCATCTGTGTGTGTTCTCTAGCCTGCCTCCAAGTGGAGCAAAGCAAGATAGGCACAGTGGCTGGAGCACAGGCCTGGTGGTACTGATCATGGGAATGCTCACAGCTCTGAGTCCCTCCTTCAGGACTGGGCATCTTGCCAGGGCATCCTGCTTATCCAGGTGTCCTTTCTAGCTACGGAGATGAAGATGTGACAGAAGGAGGGAGCCAGCAGCCATGTGAGGGACCCAGAGTGTCTCCTGTCTGTCTTCAGAGCCTGTCACATGGGTCCTGGGGATGGCAGATTGATGTCCCTAATTACATTTGGCTCAAGATAACATTAAGTGTTTGTCTTGTTCCCAGAGCCCACAACAGCAGACAGCGCGGGAAGGTGCCAAGAGGCATGCTGGGTAACTGAGGATGGCAATCTGGGATGTGAGATGGGTGATGGGTGATGAGTGTTGGTTGCTGGTGTTCTTGGCTGGCCCTTCAGTACTTTCTAATAGGGTCATAGGCCTGGATGGGGAAGCCTGGCAATGATGGCTCCATCCTCCTGTCTTAAGGCTCTCCTGCCCAAGACGGCCGTCCCAACATGGAATCCAGGTCCTTCTGATAATGACCAACTGGCTGATGGGAAATGTTATGGGTCTAGTTTACATTTCTTTTGCTGATAGAACACTTGTTTTGCTTGAATTGGTGTGTGTGTGTGTGTGTGTGTGTGTGTGTGTGTGTGTTGCTGGTAATGGAACTGAGAGCCTTAATATGCATACTAGGCAAGCATACCATCTTAGAGACACACCCCATCTTTGAGTATGTATGCATATGTGCACATGTTTATGATGGCCAGAAGTCAACGCTGGGTGTCTCTCCATCCTCCTCTGCCTTTATTTTTGTTGTAATTGAGGCAGGGTTGGTTTCTGAGCCCAGGGCTCAAGGGTTAGCTGACCAGGCTGGGCTGCAAGCTCCAGGGATCATCTTACCTTC
The DNA here is from genome assembly GCF_900095145.1 of Mus pahari. Taxonomy (NCBI): domain Eukaryota; kingdom Metazoa; phylum Chordata; class Mammalia; order Rodentia; family Muridae; genus Mus; species Mus pahari. The sequence continues at coordinate 57,461,590 of NC_034599.1, read as the reverse complement.
ACCTGCTTCACAGTGGGAGTACAGGTATGCACTGCGATACTTTGCTGGGGATTCGAACTCAGGGCCTCATGCTTCCCTGGCAAGCACTTCACTGACTAATCCAATCTCCCCCACTCCATACACCGTCCTTGATTTGTTCTTGGTGACATTAAACATTTCCTGGAGCCTTGTGCATACTCAGCAAGTACTCTATCATTGAGATGCAATGTGTGTGTGTGTGTGTGTGTGTGTGTGTGTGTGTGTGTGTGTGTGTTCTATGTGCATGCTTGTGATGGCCAGAAGTCCACAATGGGTATCTTTCTCAAATATTCTTTGCCTTTAGTTTTGTTATTGTTGAGACAGAGTCGTTGTACCAAGGGCCAGCTAGCTCCCTGCCATACCGTCCCAACATGTGGAGACAACCCAGAGAACTAAGTGTACTAAGTGTACAGATCTGTGGTTGGATATCAGGTAAGGATGGGGTTCAGAGAATGAAGCTGGCATTTCTGGGGCAGGGGGTGAGGCAGTAAAAGACTTGAGGCCTCTCATGACTATACCTAGGAGGGGTCTGGCACAGAGCCAATGCCTGAGGCCTGAAGCTACATCTGTTCTCCCTAGAGGCCTAGTAAAGTTGCTGCAAGGCCCCTGGAGACTGACAGGTGTTTATACCCCTCCCAAGATGCAGAAGAGGTTCAAAGATGGCAGCAGCTGTGGAGGAACTCTGTAGCTCACAGACACAAGTCCTGGCTCTCTCACTGTGTTGGACCAGGTATGTCTCCCCACCAAATCTTCTCATTCTTAGGGATCCCCCCCAAAAAAAAATCACCAACAAAAACTAAAGCAAAGCAAAACAAAACAATCTGTAAATAAAGATATCGGGACCTATGCCAAAGCACTGTATAGTAGTTGTCACTGTGTGACTGTAGTACTGTTCTAGAAATACAGCTGTGGAGTGGGGCAGGCATCCTACCTCCCTGTTCCCGCACCTTCCTCCGGGGCATCCGGGGCAGGTGCTCATATATGGCCAGGGTCTGGTTGATCCACTGGACTGCAGTGAAGAAACTCTGAGAGCAGGTGGCACACTTCAGAGCCGAGAGAGAGAGAGAGAGAGAGAGAGAGAGAGAGAGAGAGAGATATGCTCCAAATACCTCGTTCCCTCCTCCCTTCTCCGTGGCTGCAGCGGCTCCTTATCTGTCCAAACCGGTTTTGCCCAGGTACTCTCCTGGCCATATTCAGGCAATTGTACTTGAAATTCCTGCAGCTGCTACGGGGTGCAGGTAACCTGGCTGGGATTTGCACCTGTCATCTCCCCAGTGATGTGAACACTCTTGAGGAGGGTCGGCCCTAGCTCTCTTACAGAGAGCTCCCCCTGTGTCCCTATAACTATAGAACACTGGATCTGCAAAGGGGACCTCTAAGAAGCTTGCCACCGAGAGCCTCTGGGCGAGTCGGGCGAGCCAAGAGCCAACTGGGCCCTATGCCCCTCTGTCCAAATACTTTCCACTCAGGTCCTGCCACTTCCAATGTAACATGGACCACGTTGGTCTTAGACGAGCTCATCACTGAGATGCAAAGGAGTGCTTCCACGAGCCCTCCTGGCCACCCTGAACTCGTGTGGCAGCTGCGGGACCCGTAGCGGGTGGACTTTGGGAACCTCCAGGGGGCGACCAGCCCTGGGAAGGCATCTCCGGCCGCGCGCCGCGCCCGTCCAGCTTGTGACTTCACCGGGCGCCCGGAGCCAACGCGGCACCGAAGGCCGGGTCCCCGCCCACGGCCCCGGCCGCAGGTGCCAGGAGCCCGAGGGGGCCGCGCCTGGACGCGCGGGGCTGGGGACCGACAGGCGCCCGGACTGCGCTCCCGCCTCTGCCTCCGCCTCCTCTTTGTAGCGAGTCCCCGGTCGGTCCTCCCCGCCCCCCGCGCGGCCCGCCGCCCGCCTTTCTTCCTGCCTCGCCTTCCTGCGGCGCGGCGGCCTCATCTATTATAGATGCTCGGCCGCGGCTGACATCAGCCAGCGGCCTCCCGAGCGCGCGGTCCCCAGCCCGGCCCAGCCGCCTGCCGCCGCCCGCGCCCAGCCCCGCCGCCCGCTTTCTGTATGACTGTCACAAAGGTAAGCAGCGCAAATCGTCGCCACGCTGGGGACCTGCGGGTGCTACAGCCCCCCGGGCAGGGACTGAGGGGCTCAGGAAGGGACCGCGCGCGCGCGCGCGCGCTCTAGCTCCCAGGAGTCGCTCGGCCCCCGGGGACTACGGGATGCCGGGAGGGGATGCTCCTTCGCAGCTATCCTGGACGGTGTAGACCACATCACTGTGCGTCCCGGGACTGCATTTTTAACTCTTGTGGAAGGTGCTGCAATTTTAACCCCTGGAAAGCTGCTTCGGGCTGGCTGGCGCTCTGGGTGTCTGTCCCTCAGTGTCACGCGCCGTGAGGACTGAGGGATCCATACTGATGATGCAGGGATGGGCTGGCCATGCTAGTCAGACACACAAGGGAACTGAACCCCACCTGCCTGTCTTTGCCATTTACCCCAGAAGCCTGGGCCTGACTCCAAAGCTACTCTGTAGAGGCGCTGCCAGATCCCTGAGGGGCTGCCAGAGACAGGGAAGGTTCTACTGCATCGGGGTGGGATGGGCAGGGAGTGTGACAGAGAAGAGAAGGTAGGCATCCTGGCCGACCCCAGGTTGGAAGAGGTTCTTGGACTTGTCACAGGAGCCCGTGTTTGTTGAAGAACTTTTTGGGGATTCTTCCCTGCCAAAGGAAGAATGGAGTTAAGAGGAAAGCTCGTTGGGGCAGTGGGATAAGCCCAGGGCCAAGGCAGATTTGAGCCTCTCCACTGAGAAGGGCTAGGCCTACTTTGGGCTTCTGTTTCCCTCTCTGCAATGGGATAACATGAGCCATAGTAGCGGTGGGAAAGACAAGTGAAGAGTATGAACTGTACTCTTTCCAGGTTCTGTTGGAGTGCCGACCTCACACCTTAGCATTGGCCTTAGCCGTGGATTTGGCAGTCTATGCACCTTAGGCCAGACTCCATCTTTCCCAGATGCTCCGCTGGCTCTTACAGCTGGGGAGGTGGAAGCCAAGCAGGCCAGGCAGCCTGCTGTGGTCAAAGCCATACAGAAAGGCTGGGCGGTCCATTCCAGATCCGCCTAATAAGCTCCTTGCCCCAGCGACTTGCTCAGTCCTGCTTGGACTTCACTTCAGACCTTGTCACTGCCCTGAGTTCTGGGACTTGGGACCTTTATGAGAATGTGAACCTGAGGGCTGGGGGCGTACTGCCTGGGTCTGGGGTACTTTGTCAAGCTAGTTCTAGCAAGTGACAGGGTACTTAGTGTTTTTAAATGAACATAACTGCAGCTAGGTAGAGATGTGTTGTTATGGAGATTATAAATGCCAAAGCTGCAGGCAGGTGGGGGCATAAGTGTTAAGGATGGAGATGACCTTGCAAGGACTGACCCCGCAACCTTTCCTGTTTATGCACACAGATTCAGGCAACTTTTCTACCTTGAATGTGAACTCTATTTAACTGAGGAAAAAGCCGAGTTTCAGAGAGGTGAGGTGACTTGCCTAAGGTCACATAGCTAAGGTTACATAAGGCAGGATTAGGATTTACCCTCAAGTCTGTCTCAGTCTCCAGCTGAGACATCTGTCTGTATGAGTGTGGGGCTTCCACAGCAGAGGGACACTGTCTGGGGGCCTAGGATGGTGAGATGGTAGAAATGGGGCCCACTGTCAGACCTTCCCTTAGGTACACAAGGATTATTTTCTAACACTCGACACCTCCCTGCCCAGCCCCCAACAAGCCCTTCCTTGTGTCTCTTGTCTCCTGCTCAAACCAAGGTGGCTTTGGCTTAAGCCAGATCAGAGGATTAAATAAAATCCCCACTTTAACCCTGTCTTTTCTCTCTATGCCAGGCCTGCATGGCACAACCCCATTCCTGTAAGGCACAGGGAGTCCCTACTGAACAAGGGTCTTCCATTGCCCGGAGAGTTAGAAGACATGGCCTCTAGGTGTCCTAGGCTGGCCACTAACTGGCTGTATGACCTTAGGCCAGTCATTTCTCTCCTCGGGTTTTGGCCAAGAGCTGCTTCCAATGAGGCATGTCTTCTGCTCTAACAAGGTATACTTGGGGACTGTCATGGGGGGGGGTAGTCCTGTTACTCATAGACCAAAAAGGAGAACCCACAAAGAATGTGGGAGATGGGGTCACTGTAGGGGAGAGAGTGACTGGTGATGAACCTCTGGTCATCTTGCTCCAGAGGAAGAGTCATGGTGTCCCTCTGTGTCCCCTGACAGAATCCTCTGGGCCAGTGCTTGGTGGAGGTCACAGGCTCTGAGCTCTCAGAGGGACTTTGGCAAAATAAAGAAGACAAAGCAGACAGGAAGTTGCCTGAGGATCAGCTGGAGCTGAGCCCCAGTTTCCCACTGACCACCCTGCCTTTCAATGTTTCCCAACCCCTTCCTCATGGGGAGCCACAAATGCCTCAGGAGCTGTGAAGGGACATCTGCCCTAAGTGTCAACAGCCACACAGCCATGCTGTGACTCTGTAGCCTGGTGACATATTAGGGCACCTTTCTTAGGATATGCGTGCATCTCTTTTGAATGTGATTTACCAAGCAAACCTAATTCCTTTATGGAAGGGGTTGGGGGACAGTGGAGGGAAAGACCCAATGCAGCTTCCCGGCCTGGAAATACCTGGTCGAGGCCACGCCTCAGCCTCTTCTACAAAACTGGTCCTCTAGGAAAGCCCAGAGCTACTTCTTGGTGACCGACGCTCCAGCCCGCTTTTATGCTCGGTTCTCATGCCTGCCTTTCCTGGTGTTCTATCTGGATCCAGTCCCTGACCCTCCAGTGCTGGTGTTGCCTCCCTACCTCCCAGCATCTGAACCGCTGTCAGGTAGATCAGAGCGTAAAAGGAATCAGAACCGTGTGCGAAGTACAAGTTCATGAGCTGGAGGAAAAGTCCAGATGTTATGGAGGCGGCATGCTGATCTCTTGCCTGCCTCTTGATTGAGATATGACTAGGGATGGGGCTTGTAGGTCTGGGAAGAGGTCCCTTACACTGGCTGGGCCTAGTCTCCTTTTTGTGGAGTTAGAGCAGTGGTTCTCAGCCTGTGGGTGGCGACCCCTCTGGAGACTCATAGCCGATATTTACAGTACGATTCCTAACAGTAGCAAAATTACAGTTGTGAAGTAGTATTGGAAATAATTGTATGGCTGAGGGTCAACCACAACACGAGGAACCGTACTAAAGGACCACAGCGTTAGGGAGGCTGAGAACCACTGGGCGAGGTAGTGAGCTTTCCAGGCTCTGAGGCTAACTTGGAGATGTGCCCCGAGTGGCAGGAACCAGTTGAACATGAGGAGCACCTAGGGGTGAGTGTGTGGGCAGAGGTGACTCTCTATGGCAGCCACCTCCTATCTGAACAGTGACTCCAGGAAAGGGGGTGACATTGTCACCATGTCTGTGGCCTTCTCTGTAGGCCAGCTGTCTGCCTCTTGCCTTAATCACAGCCTCAGCCTGCTTACGGGAGCACCTGGCTGAAAGGGAAGGGGCTGTGGACAGCATGGCTCTGCCCAGGAAACAGTGTCCGGCAAAGATCAGGTGCCTCCTGGGCATGGGGGGGCCACCAGCGGCGAGCAGAATGTTAGCGACGCTTTTCCTTGGAAAATGAGGGATCCGAGATCCTGGGAGCACAGGTCATGACCTGCTCCAGCCATTGATCAGTCTGGGGCTGGAGGGCTGAAAGCCAGTCTTTGAGATTCTGAATGGCCTCCTTCCTCATGGAGTTACTCTTCAAAGGGACCTCAGGCAGCCTTGAATGGTAGTGTTCAGGATTCTAGTAACCCTCCACCCTTAGCTTTCTGTGCTGCTGGGATCTGGATTCCCCTCTGCTGGATCACCTCCTCATCCAGTGTGTGTGTGTGTGTGTGTGTGTGTGTGTATGCACGCGCGTGCATGCATGCACAAAGGCTAAATAATGTGAAGTGTCACTGTCAGGACGGTGAAGGAGTTCAAACCCATAGTCTAACCTGGATCCCTATAGCCCATCTAGTTCTTCCCTTTCCTCCTCCTCTGACTAGGAAGGGAGGTTGGCTAAAGGTCACAAGCCTGGTCTAGTGGCCCTGAACTGCCAGAGGAAACCCGCTCTCCATCCTACAGCCCTCCTCCCGTGCCTCCTCTTGCCTCTTGTCCTGCTTCCTGGTACTCTGGTGCAGGAAGGCATGTGGCTCAGTCGTTCAGCATTCACTCAGCCCTCATCCCCGGAACACCTACCTAGACTAGCCCGTGGCTAGTTACCAGGGACATAGACTACAGGAGACACAGTCCATGCCCTCCAGGACCTTAGAGGAGCAGGGACAGAAGAGATGAGACAGAGTCCCAAGTTAGAACTCACGGCTGCACAGGTGGCAGTCAGGAGCAGACAGTCCTGCCTGCATGCCATAAGCACTCAATAGATGCAGGCTCCTTCCTGCCTGCATGCCATAAGCACTCAATAGATGCAGGCTCCTTCCTGCCTGCATGCTGTAAGCACTCAATAGATGCAGGCTCCTTCCTTCTCTCTGTCTTCCTTCCCATCTCTGCCATAGCTCATTTTCTAGAAAAGTCATTAGTTCTTTGTTCCTGTTAGGCCCAGAGGCCCTGTGCCCTCTCATGGGAGACCTCAACCCCTGGCACCTGAGGTCACTCTTAGAATCGTGTGGGAAGGACTGTAAAGTAGTGCAGAACTTGCCAGTTAGGAGCCCAGCTGCTGGCAGGACCCCTGGCCTGGCAGCCTGAGGCCTGGAGGCTCAGGGATGGAGTGAGTTTTTCCACAGCTCTTGGGCAGACACAGCCCCAGCCAGCACCGCTGGAGCCACCATTGCCAGCAGAGTCTCGGCTCCTGGCACAAGGGCAGCCAGTGACTGATTTGCATCTGCTTGGCTCCCAGAGCTCTTAGGCGGTCCAGGAGATGAGGCAATGTGTGGACTCCCTGTGTGCCTGGCCCTGCTCCTTCCCCCTTCTGTAGAGTAACTACAGTGCCCTAAGCTTACTAGGTGGCCTCTGGGGACCCAGGCCCCAGCTCCAGAGTAGCCTGCAGCCAGGGCAGCTGGGAGCAGCTGGCACAAGGCAGGCAGGCCCTGCCAGGGCAGGGCAGATGCAAAGCCAGTGGCTGCCACATGAGAAGGGGCTGTTTAGAATGAGCCTCCCTTTGTGGGTCTGGAGTGGCACCAGCTGCTTGGGGGCATGAAAGAGTGGGGGAGGGGAGCTGCCACTGGTTCTTCCTTCTTTCCCTCACCCCTGCAGGGGCCCCTGGAGGGACTTTGTAATCAGTTTCTGGCCTGGTCCTTCCTTCTAATTAATTAAGGAAGCACGGGGGCTGCGGGGGTTTGCTGGGGACTCAGTTTACAGAGTGCGTGCTTGAGCCACAGCCCTGAATCCTTAGGCCATCTCACCCTGGAGAGCCCTCTTGGTTAACGATGAGTAAACAGAGCCTTGTGGGTGGAGAGGTCACCACACCCTAGTCACAGAGCTGATGTGGGTCAGAGGCGAATGCAAGCCCCGATGCTGACTTGGAAACTCAGCCTTTCCAATCTCCTCTTCCTAGTCGCCATCTTTCAACATTGGCCATCACCACGGTGGGAAAAAGTGTGTACCTTGCAGAACTGGGAAGTGAATGTATCTTCTGTTCTAAGGACAAAAGACATCTTGTCCAGCGCATGGTGTCTGATAGGAGGCTACTCGGACAATGCTGCCAGGCTGGTTATAACAGCAAGTGACACCTGCAGACTCACCTCCATTCCCCTGACACTGAGAAATGGAAGACTCTGGTCCAAACCCAACTGAAAGCAGGCTTCTCTTCTAGTTCCTGGTGAAGGAAGGTACCCACGGCAGAAGGCAGGTCTTGAGGTCATAGCTTGCTCTCATTTACTTGCTCTGTGTTCTTAGGCACGCTGCCTGATCTCTCTGAATGTGCTTCCCCGTCGAGTAGTTGGGATTGATAACAGCAACATTTATAGGGATTATTGCTAGCTCTGGAGGAGCCTGTTGGTGTGAAGTACTTACGTCACTTACCTGGCCGTGAGTTTTAATACAAGAAGGAAGGAAATCAATGAGTATCTTGTGAAATCAGTAGCTTCGGGGGCCTGGACCAGCCTCCACTCCGCCTCGATCCTTCTAGTAGGGGCTGACCCCTGACAGGTCAGGAAGTGACTCCAGGTGTGTTAAAGATGGCGAGGAGGTAACAGGTGAAACAGGGGTCCCCTAGGACTGATGGAGAGACACAGTGAGAGATCAGGGGATTTTGCCTGCACACCACAGGAGGAATGTGGAATGTGGGTGTCTTCTCATTTAATGCCCCAGATGCTGTGCTGCAGGATGCTATGAATGAAGAATCCAGCACTCAAAATCCAAGTGACCTGCGGAAGGTAGCGCAGTCAGGCAGAGTGGAGGCTGACCCGGATGTGGGCCTCCTAACCGTGGCTTCCTTCCCTCCCCTGGCCCGAGAGTCGGCAAAGGGAGAATGACCCCAACCTGGCTAAGGGAAGTGGACATGGCACGGTCAGTCACCCTGGCCTGTCCCCAGAGCTTTCCTGGATTTCTAGGAGGGCAGTGGTCACTCTGGCCCCAGGCGGCACAGTGAGGTCATTTGTTTCCAGATGAGCTCTGGAAAAAGGCAAGCTGGCTCTGGCCGAGAGATGCCTGCCTTCCATCTCCAGCGAGCTCAGGCATGGCAATTGGCCATCCTGGGGCTTTTCTTACTGTCTAGGTTGGGCTTTGGACTTTAAAGTGTTCCAGTGGGGAACTGTGCGCAGGTGTTGGAAGGCCACTGCCCCACAGCTGGAGCATCGGGAAGGGAGGCGCTAAACAACCACAGCGTGCATGCCCCAGGCTTAAATGCACAGGGACCTGTGAGGACAAGGGCCCACACCCCAGGTGCCCTGGCTGCACAGAGACAAAGGGACAAACATCCCCACTGAGGAAGGTTCCGGGACCCGTGCTCAGGGCTAACTCCAGGGAAGCCTGGTTCATAGGGTCAAGCTCCCCGAAACTGTGGGCCCCACAGCATCATTTGAGGGTTAGGAATGGTGCGGGTTCTGCTTGTCCTTTTCATTTGATCTTAAGGGCTGCTGAGTTAGGAGGCGGCTCTCAGCCTCTCACTCACTGGTGTAGAGTTCCATCTTCAAGAGCAACAGCAAGAGAGGTAGCTAGGGGCTGGTGAGGTGGCTCAATGGGTAAGAGCACCCGACTGCTCTTCCGAAGGTCCAGAGTTCAAATCCCAGCAACCACATGGTGGCTCACAACCATCCATAACAAGATCTAACGCCCTCTTCTGGAGTGTCTGAAGACAGCTACAATGTACTTACATAAAATAAATAAAATCTTTAAAAAAAAAAAAAAAAAGAGAGGTAGCTAAAGCTTCCAAATGCTTAGAGTGTATCGTGTGTGTGTGTGTGTGTGTGTGTGTGTGAGAGAGAGAGAGAGAGAGAGAGACAGAACAGAGAGAGAGACAGAGACAGAGAGAGACACAGAGAGGGAGAGACAGAGAGACAAAGAGATAGAAAGGAAAAGTCAGAAAGAGAGAGAGAGAGAGAACGCACATGGCCTGGAACCCACTGATTCAGAGAGTTGTCTGGCCAGCAAGGCCCAGTGCCCCTCCCAGTCCTCCTTCTGAGGCCTGAGATTGCAATATGCCACCATGCTGAGATCCAACCCAAGTCTTTATGCTTCCAAGGCAAGCATCTTACAGACTGAATTATCACCCCCACCCACACTATAAGTATTTTCAGAGGGGCTGAGAGTGTGGCTCACTGATAGAGCATTTACCCAGCAATGGCAGGGCCTAGGTTCTATCCCTAGCACTGCAAAACAGTAGTTTACATTATTAGTGTATCAGCCTTTATGGAAACCTCTGAGGCCTGTGACTATGGGAAACCAGTCTCAGAAATGGAGGCGAGTGAAGGAAGAGAGCTAGCTAAGGGTGCACAGCAAGTCCTCTGCTCTCCGCTCAGCCTGACTCCAGGGCGTTCGGTTTAACTACTGTCAGGCAAGGCAACAAAGCCCATAGCCAGAGGAGAGAGCTGGAGACAGAAGGCTCAGGCCTTGTCATCTTTGGTCTGTTCTTTGCCTGTTGGGCTGGGTCCCGAGCATCTCTGAGCACCTGTTCTCTTACAACATCCCCTCTCACTGTAAACATTTAAGCCATATAGATATTGGGTACTTCATAGATGCCATAGGAGGAGATGATCTACTGTGTTGTCTTCTTTGTGTCCACGCCCTGCCCCCTCCCGTGCCAGTATCTCGCTGTCTGCAGAGCTATGCAGTCTCATTCAATAACTAGCTCATGTTCCCCTACTGCAGTCCCGACCAGAATTGATTCATAATCTGTGGGCGGAAAGGAAGCTCTTCCAAACAGCCCCTGTTGCTGCTCCGTACAGATGAGAAGTTGCTGTTCTTTCTCTCTGGTTGATGTGTGCCGTTTCAGTGTGCTTGGGATGCACCGGGGAACAACAGTGGTCTTTGGGTCTGTGGAGAGATGACTCCATCAGTGGAGTGCTTGCGTAAGCATGGGCACCTGAGTTGAGCCGTCCAAAACCCAAGTAAAAAGCCAGGTGTGGCTACATGTGCTATAATCCTAGGGCTGGACCGAGAGAGGCGGGGAGATCTGGAGCTTGCTGGCCAGTCAGACTAGCCTAATGGGTGAGCTTCAGGCTTGGTGAGAGACCATCTCAGAAAAGCAGGTGGAGATCACCTCAGGAAGACACCACACACACACACACACACACACACACACACACACACACACACACACATGCTGCTTTGATTTTAAAATTTAACCAGATAAAGAACTGAACTCCTGGAGCCGGGCAGTGGTGGTGCACGCCTTTAATCCCAGCACTTGGGAGGCAGAGGCAGGCAGATTTCTGAGTTTGAGGCCAGCCTGGTCTACAGAGTGAGTTCCAGGACAGCCAGGGCTACATAGAGAAACCCTGTCTCGAAAAACCAAAACCAACCAACCAAACAAACAAACAAACAAAAAACAAAACCTGAATCCCCGATATGGCACCTCACAAAAGGGGGATGTCCCACATGGTCCCAGAGCCTGATCCTGCCCATCAGTCCTGCCCATCAGTACAGGTCACCATAGGTAACCTGAACAGGAAGGAACCTTGCTACGGACACACCCTGATCCCTGGGGCGCCGGCCTGCTTTGCCTTGGGGTTCCTGAGAAGGAATACCCTTGCTAGCTTAACAAGCTTAACCCCGACAAGCCAATTAAATGCCTTGAATTTTCTTTCTGAACTCGCGGCTTTGGGATCTAGAAGCTGGCAGGATGGCCAGGACACGGAAAGATGTTGGTGAAGATGGGCGGAGATGGACGCACTCCAGAGGGCTCTGCTCCTGCTGCTCTGCCGCCACACGAAAGGCCTCTTTGCAGAAATCCCCAGTGAAAGTCGTCAGGCTTGTGGGGTTCTGAAGACCCGAGAGGTCATCTGATAACTTCGTTGTCCTCTACCTGTCTTCTAAAAATCCTGTGTCTACCTTCCTATCATAGTCTTTGTGATTTCTGAGAACAGACCCAAGTTTCTATAGATTGAGGTTACTTTGAGATCTGAGCTAGCCCTTTCTTCCAGGATCCTAGGGCACAGTAATTTCTCTGTCCTTGGAGCTTGGGGATGGCTGGCATCCCAGCCAGCAGGTAGAGCCCAACATGTGTGATGTATGTGCTACTGATTTTTTTTTTTTACATGGTTTCAGGGTCAGCCTCAAACTGATAAGTAGCTGATGATGACTGTAGACTCTTGGCTCTTCTGCCTCCAACTCCTGAATGTCAGGATTACAGGCATCTACTCCCGTTCCTGGCTTACACGGTGCTGGGAATTGAGGCTTTGTGGTTGCTAGGCAAGTGCTCTACCCACTAGACTGCATCCCCAGCCGAATTCTGATGATTTCCGGGTCTGTTCTCTGCCTCCTCGACTTAATTGTGAGCCTGCAGAGAGGCTCCAGGCTTATTCCTCCCACGACATCTGTCCAAGGGCCAAGCTCTTTAGCAGGGGTGTATGAGGATCTCTGGAACAAGGCGTGAGCAAACCCAAGATACCGGCCAGATGCTGCCGGACGGGGCTTAGTTCTCAGGACCTGCAGGAGCCAGAGGAGCACTGAAGATGTGTAGGGATGTGCCCCCGCCCCCACGGCCCCTGTTTGCCAAGGAATCAATAGAGACCCAGAAGCTCTGGCTGAGAGGGACTGGGAAGGACGTCGCTCTGTGGGATGGGGGTTCCTGTCCCCCCAGTTAGTGAGGTGCAGTCAAGCGGGGGCTTCCCAGCTTCTTGTACTGGCCTGATACTAGCAGTTTGAGGGTGGGAAGTTCTGGAATCTTGGGAAGACTTAGAGAGCTCAGGCCCAATTGGAAGGGGCCTCTGAGTGGAGAGGATTGGTTCCCCAGGGAACCAGTCAAGAGTACCGTGTGTGCTTCCTGGTTCCAGCGGTGGCAGAGATAGGAGGAGCAATCACTGATCTTTTCTCCACCAGCAGCCTGGGATGATGGAGGCCTGCCAGGCTGCCGCTGTGGCCTCTGCAGCCCCTGTTGGAAACCTCTTCCTGGCATGCTGGGCTCTGGCCAGCCCTCCCTCCTTTATGCATTGAGGCCCTGGGTTGGGAGCCTGGGTTGCTAAGAGCTTTCCTCTGGCCAGCCCCTAGCACCAGCCTGAGGAGATTCTCAGCCAAGTTATGGCTGAAACTCTGGCCTGAGGGAGAGAAAGAGAAGGTGGGTGAGGGGGAGGAACGGGTACTCCGGAGCAGTAAACAAAGCTGTGGGGCCAGGGAGGGCCATCTTGCTGGAGCAGCATGGAGCTGGGACGGTGTGGACCTTGGCTTTCAGTAAAGGAGCGGGAAGGAAGGTTCCCAGAGGCCTGCCCCTCCACGGTACATGGCATGGCCCCTACTTCATGCACCCCAAAACTCTGCTGTGACCCACATTTTTCAGTTGGGGAAACTGAGTCTCCAGGCACCAAACTATGAACACGCTGGTTTTCATAGCAGGGAAAGCTAAAGAAGGAATTGGCCCCGGGGGATGCTATCTGCATAACCTCAGGCAACAACAGAAGCTTTGAGGACCCCCCAGCCAGGCTGTGGATGATAGACATAACTGGGACCCTGGCCTTTCTTTTCTTGATGTGCCTTTTCAAGCCTCCAGCTTAGGCCCGCTTTAGAGTCCAGCCCCTTTGGGACCTTTAGTTGTTGCTTTAAAGCCGGGCTTCTTTCATCTAGCCCAGATTAGCCTTGAATTTACTCCGCATCCCTGTATCCCCGGAGTAACCTTGAATTCCTAATCCTCCTGCACCTGCCTCCCCAGCCCTGGGCTGTACCTGTGCGCTGATGTGTAGTGATTTCTTGTTCTTGTCGAAGCACGACGCTGGGATCAAACCCAGAACCTTGTTCATCTTAGGCAAGCTCACTACCAACTGAGCGACATCCCCAGGCCCCTCTAGGCCTTTAGCTGGTCCCTTGGAGGGGTAACCTTTCAGCAGTTGACATTTTCTAGGCCTGGCCTTCAGAATGAAGCCCCTAAGGACTGAAAAGTCAGGAGAGGTTCTTGAAGGGAAAACGAAGCAGGGTGAGCTCTGGCGTCCACGACTGAGCAGGTCTGAAGTGAAGAGGCACAGCCAGCTTCTCTGGCCAGCTCTGCACTGGCCACCTTCCAGCCCCAGCCCTGGTGCAAACACAGAGAGTCACAACTATGAAGATTTGTGAGCTAGGCTCCCAGCTGCCCTGGGGAAACAGGGCAGGGTTAAACCAAAGCATTGTGTCTCTGTAGGGAGAGCAGGCCAGATGCAGGGGAGCTGGGGAAGGGGAGCTGTGGTGCTCTGAGGAGTGGGCTGGAACACTGTGTGTGTGTGTGTGTGTGTGTGTGTGTGTGTGTGTGTGTGTGTGTGTAACCTGGCTCTGTCTTTAGGATGCTCAGGTGAGGACAGGTGAGGGGCAAGAAAACCATTCCAGAAGGAGTGTGAGCCACAGTGGGGAAGGGCACACATTTAGTTCAGTGTGGGCCACACAAGAGCTGGGAGCTACTGGAGATGAGCAGGGAGGTTGAGCCACAGCAGAGAGGCTGGGAGGAGCCACGAGACTTTGGATGCTGAGCCTTACAGAGAGTTTAAGTGAAGTGAGCCTTGACCCTGTGTGCACTTTTGGAGAGCCTGCCTCCACCTGTGTTGCCCTGGAGACAAAGAAGAAGCAGACACACCCAGCACCTTCCCTGTTTCCTAAGGATAGCACCCAGCAGGCCACTTCACTCACGACACTGCCCTGCCCTTCATCCTAGACTTCAGATACAGGGGAAACCGGGTAAGGCCCATCTCCTCCTAGGAAGACATGGCCAGGGAACAGTAACAAGGTTGTGTGGGATCCAGAGGCCCCTGCCTGAATCCTGCCCTCACTTCCTGTGTGACCTTGGGTCCCCTCCCCCCCAAGACTCAGCTGTCTCGGGATAATATCTCCTGGTGTGACTGGGTTCAGGAGTGACTGAGCCCTGCGGCTGTCCTGATGTGGCCTTTGTTTATCTTCCTCCCTGCCCTGAATTCCCAGACCCAGAAGTCTGCCTCTCTGAGTGCGTTCTCCACCAAGCACACCCTTATCCTTCTCATCCTTCCTCGTCTGGGAGGACCTCAGGAGACTTCCCGTAGAAGGACAGCGTTCAAGTCCCGTTGCCCACCTGCCCCATGGCCTGGGCTTGTTGCTGCACCTTAGGTAGCCTGGTACCCATGCTATATGGGGAAGGATCCTCCCAGTCAGGGCCTTGCCTGGCTGTGCCCTCTGTCTCCTTCATTCATCAACAGAGCTCTTCTCTGATAAAATTCTATCTCGTTCTCGGTGGTACCCGCCAGTGTGAGGTCATACACAAGAACCTTCTGGAGTGGTAGTGGTTACGGGAGTGAATGTGTGTATAAGCACCCACCGTTCCATCTCTGTACACCCAGGGTTTGTGCAGTAGGTCATACTACATATATTTTACATATATGTGAAAGCATAGACAGATGCAAAATGTTCCCTGGCTCTCATAAAGCTACCTACTCTAGGATGCTGGTTTGTGTTACAGACAGCCCAGATGTGGGGATAGGGGACCAGGCCTGGGGTCTGCACTAGGACTTTGGAAGTGCAAATTCAGCTGGGGCTCATCTGGCTAGGTCTGACCTCCTGTTTCTGGGGCTGGCTTGTGAACCTGAACCCTGGATGTGGCCTGATTCACTGTTCTTCTGTGACCCGTGACCGTCTAGAAGTTGTTGTGAGTTTTGCAATCTGTTCTGTAGTTGGTCGGCTCTTGGCATTCCTAAAGAGCACTGAGGCGCTCAGGGAGCTGTCCTAGGTGGCAGTGTGTTTCTTAGAGATCCCTTCCGGAGCAGCCAGGTCTGGTTCTGGCCCTTAGAGAGCTGATAACACAGGCATTGCAATTGGCTCACTTAGGGACAATGAGATGAAAGAACACACCTAGGAGTGGTTCCTGGGCGATTGGGACTGAGAGCCACAGGGAGGAGGGGAGAAGGGCGAGGCACTGGAGGACAGTGACCAAGGAAGGTTAGCTGGTGAGAGTGACACTTCTGAGCACCAGCCAGGGAGAAAAAGGAGGATCTAAGCTTCTAGGATGCTGGAGCAGAGTCCTGTGGGTGGGATGCTGGGTGGGGCTGGATGGCAGCATAGGAAATAACCATTTGAAAACCAGAATCCCGTCGGTAACTGGAGCCCCCGAATATTCCAGATCCAAGAACAATGTGCCCTACAAACACTGGAATAAATAAACGAAAGGGGCTGGTGGGGGCCGCTCCTGGGGACTTTGGCTCTCCACACAGCTCGGGGTCCCAGATAGAGCCTACTCTGCGGATGGTGCTTTTCAGTGGGGTACCTGACCTCCCTGAAGTACAGTCTTGGGCAGTAGTGACAGAGCAGACTAGTCCTCCTGGATGGGTGGTGGTTAGGAGTGCCTCTGACCTGGGCAGAACTCTGGACTCCGGCTCACTGCAGGTTACGCCCCGCCCCCATGAGCAGCCTCAGCAGGAAGGGCAGTTTCCTGCCATCCTCTGTCCCCCAAGGCCCTGGGGGCTCTGCAGAGCTGGGGGTGGGAAGTTCTTCATGGGAGTGACGCCCTGTTTCTGAGTTAGCTGCAGCAGATCAAAAGCAGAGCTGTTTGTTTGTGTTGCCTGAAATGTTTACAGGAAGATGAGAAAGTAGCTCTGTTTATTGAACATATCCTCCAGGACAGAAGCCACAGGGAAAGCCAGCTTCTGGTGTCTCGGTGAGAAGTCGCAGGCGGGGTGGAGCCTAAACTTCTGGAGGAAGGAGAGAGAATGCCAAAGAGACCAGGGGTCCTCTCATCCTTCCTGACTCCATCAAGCCTTTCCCGAACTTCAAACAGTAAGAGGAATCTCAGCCTGCCTCCTATTATGGGATCTGCCTCTGTCATGCTGTGTGACCATAGGCAACTTATCTAACCTCACCGGACCTTTAATTCCAATTTTGAAAGGAAGGCGTTATCGCTACAGTCCTGTCTGCTCCTTGAGAGTGTTCAGAGGGACTGAAGGAGTCTGGTGTGGTCAGGCATGTGGAAGAATGGTTGCACGGTGCCAAGGCACCATATGCAAGGTTTAAAGCCAGGAAAAGGGCTGAGTGGGAAGTCCACGGCCCAGGTGAGCCTATGGGGTCGGAGCAGAAGGTGTGCCCGCTTGATACAGGCACTACCCTGCCTCCGTGGCTGGGACAAAGGGCCCCTTCCTCCTTTAGCTAGGCCTTAATGTCCCTTGTCCCTGAGAATGCTGGCAGGATTTCCTCCCAGGAAGGAGATTCGGTGTCCGGTTTACTTCCCCAGGGAGTTGCAGGCACCAAGGAGTAAGGTAGCAATTCGTCCTGACAGCGGGACATGCAAATCTTCAGATGTGAAAGCCTGGGGCTACATGCCAAGCTGGATAGTGGTCAGCTCGGCTGCCACTCACAAGAGGGGGCAGAGCTGCCTCTGCCAGCCCTGGTGTCTCTGGGACCCTCCCGGACTGACATCCTATTCTCAGTCCCATGACTAGCCTGATATCCCTGGCCCCGGGATAGGTTTTATCCCTAATATAGTTAATCACAGTTAATTTCCTTCAAGCAATCAAGGCTAAACACAAACCTACAACCAGTAAGCACCTGCTGTATGCCACCCATCACTCTGGCTCAGAGGACAAGGAGGGAACAGATTTGCCTAGCTTTTAAGGAAGCAGAACTCTGTTTTGGGAAGCGGGCAGGCAAACAGACAGAAGAAGGTGTGTGAATGAGGGCTGAGCGGGACCCAGGAAGCCTGCTCAGGTTCTGGGAAAGGGACACATGCTTGAGTATGAATGAATGTGACTGAGGAGCTGTGGGGGCTGGGATGGGAGGCTGATGGAGACCAGGTCGGGGGAGTGGCCTGTTCAGCTGTGCATCACCACACAGCAGGAAAGAGAGAAGATGCAGCCAAGCAGCTCAGTGGAGTCCGCAGCGTCTCTCATTAAGGGTGTGTTGGGCCAGCAAATGTTCTAGAAAAGTGGGACACATCTACACTCTGATCAAAACAGAAGAGCTCCCTGCCCTCAGGACGGGCCCGGGAGGGTGGGGATCCTGCATAGAGCACAAATAAACACCCCATCCGTTGGAAGTAAATGACATTAAGAAACACCCAGCCAGGCAAGGGCCGGCATGGCGAGCAGCCTGGACAAGAGTGGAAGGCAGAGAAGGGCGGAGCATGGAGGATTCTGAAGATGCTGACTCAGAGTGGCAGGCTGGGGAGACCTGGCCTGCCGCAGACATAGCTTGGCCCCTGGGTCAGAAGGGAGGCTGAGGAGAAAGCACTCTCTCTGCCTCTAGCTACTGACTGACTGAGAGCTGTGGGGAGGAGGATAAGGCCGAGGCCTGAGCCCAGCAGCCATGCTGAGCTATGAGGGTCCAAGCCAGGGCAGAGAGCTGTGGAAAGAGGTGCCATCAAGAGATGCATG
Organism: Mus pahari; assembly: GCF_900095145.1. Taxonomy (NCBI): domain Eukaryota; kingdom Metazoa; phylum Chordata; class Mammalia; order Rodentia; family Muridae; genus Mus; species Mus pahari. The sequence continues at coordinate 57,443,639 of NC_034599.1, read as the reverse complement.
AACGTTGCTGACAGAGCGGGACTAAGAACTCTGCTGCCGAATGGCATGCAGGGCATCCTGAACATTTGGGGGCTGGGCATTACTGCAGAGGGATCCCTGCATCAGTTGCCTGGGTTTGCTGACCTGTGGCCCATAGAGCCGGTCATTAGCCTCGCCCGCCACCACCTCTCCTCTCTTGAGGATTCTTCAAACTGGGTTATGTGTTCCTGTTGCGCTGTCTGCACTAAGGAAGGCTCCGGACATCCTCAGGGTCTCAGGGTTGTACGTCCTTGTCTCCTGCATCAGCTCCTCTCTCTCTCTCTCTCTCTCTCTCACACACACACACACACACACACACACACACACACACATACA
>NC_034599.1:57419209-57443080 GCF_900095145.1 Mus pahari | reverse complement strand
CACACACACACACACACACACACACACACACACACACACACACACACACACACACACACACACACACACACACTGTGGGTAATTAGAGCTCTGGTTGAGTAAAGCCAAGAGCTCTAAGTCACAGACTTTGCAGTCAGGCAGAAGAGACAGGAAAAGGTGGCTTAAGGCTTTGCTGGTCTGGGGGCACAGCGTCTCTAGGCTGGCCTTGTTTAGGTGGTGGAGATGCTGTGAAGTTTAAATCTAACAGGAAAGCCAGGGACAGAGTGCGAAGGAAGCTCTGGAATTTCCCTCACTTCCCACCCTGCCCTAGCCTACATGAAGTCTTCCACCTGGGTCTCCCTCCCAGCAGCCTGCCTGCAGCCTGTAACACTGTACCTATTTTGCAGAGGGGCACACTGAGGCTTATAGGGATGAGGTAACACAGCCAAGGTCACATGGCAGACTGAGGTGGCTCTGGATTCTGTCACACGTCTTGTAATGTTTGCCTCTCTCAAAAGTCCTGCTTTTACCAATAAAGCCTTCTGATGGCCGCTCTCCTCCCGTCACGAAAGGAAAGAAAAGAAAAGGGGAACGCTCTAACAAACAAGCCCTCCTGTTGCCATGGAGCACGGGCGGTCACCCGAGTGACTGCGGTAAACCAGGGCAGAAAGAAGAGGGCTCGGGCAGAAGTCCAGCTACAGTTCGGTGCCCATCCCTGTTCCCCATTCCCAGTCAGCACCGTGTGATAGATACACGGCCTTCGATGCCTGGGGTGGGGTGGGGGGCAGCCGGCCAGTTTCAGAGCCCTGGTGCTGGGCCATGCACCAGGTGCAAGCTGGCCAGGGGGCAGGCATGAGGGCTGGAGTGCTTCAGGCTTGGCATACCAGCTTACTCCTCTGATATTAGAAAGTTCCAGAAGCCACCAGGAGGTGAGCGCCCTAGAGAGGTGAGCACCTGGTGACTCGGGCACTTCCTGTCCTAAGCCCTCTATATAGCTCCTTCCCTTCTCTGCCGAGGGCCCAATCCTCCATTTGACCAGAGCTGACATTTCTGTCCTTCCCCTTCGCTCCTCCCTGCTGGGCTCTGTCCGGTCTGTGTGGAGATGAGTGAGGCTCAGGAGGAGCTTTTGCAGGACTCCTGTTCTGATGAGGGTTGCTGGGATCTGTGGTTTCTTTTGAGGATTGAATTCAGGGTAGCCATGTTGTGGGTTCGCCAGGGAGGGCCTGGCTAGAACAGAGGAACAGGAAGTAGATGAGGGACCTGCCCGCCAGCATCCTTCTGACCTGGATGTGGGGTGCTTCCGTCTCTGGCCGAGGCACACTTCTTTAACTTCTGTTTAGATCACCCACTGTTCTGCTTGCTCTCCTCAAACTCAGGCTGAACATCTCTGCCCCCCCCCCCTTTTTCACTGGAGAAACTTCCTGATCTTATCCCTTACAGCACAGTCAACGTGCGCTCTGGCCTCATGTCCCTGCCAGGATGAGAGGGTTGCATCAGACTGTATCTCACCCTTACTGCCAGAGTGAGCCCTGAGCTTGCGGTGGGAGGTTAGGGGTGCAGCAAGGCATGCTCCCTCTCTCTATGCCTGGTGCCGTACACGTTCAGTTAAAGCAGTGACTCTTGACCGTCCTCATTCTGAGACCCTTTATTACAGTTCCTCATGTGGTGGTGACCCCCAACCATAGCGTTACTTTTGTTGCTTCTTCATAACTAATTTTGCTACTGTTATGAATCACAATGTATTTTCTGATGGTCTTAGGCGACCCCTGTGAAAGGGTTGTTCGACCTCCACGGGTTGAGAACCATTGAATTTGAGACTATTGCATGATGTACCTGTATTTTGCTCAAGAAAGTCAGCTCCTCTGTGTGCAGCATAGCTTCAGTCACATGAGGCTCACTGGTTGGCACATTTTCTAGATAGTACAGAATACAGCCTCTCCCCTGTCTCAGGGACAGAAGCATCTAGAATAAATTGGGGGTTCATTCTTCACTCCCTTCTTACCCAGACTGAGGCAGGGCTGCCCTGGAACAATTTTAGAGGAGAAGTGCTTCCCAAGTCAAGTCAGCGCTCCATCCTGGAGCGGCAGGCCCTGGTGACCCTGTGACTACAGTGTCCCCTCCTAGGCTCAACCCTCCCCTGGGAGACTGCCATATGCCTTTCCGGACATCCGGGTCTCCTAATGCCATGATTCAAAAACCCATCTTGTCTAATTGTGCTCCAGGCCTGAGTGAATTCAAAGACTATTAGCCAAGCTCTGGGGGGCCCCCGGTCTCCATGGCAACAGAGGATGCTTCCTAATGAACTAAGTCCTTGGAGACTGGCAGGGGGTGGGGGTCCCTTGCCTGTCTACGTGTAAACTGCTTTTGCTGTCTCTGCTTCTGAGATAGCACCCCACCCACCCCCGCCGCCTTGAGAAGGGACACAGGGCTGGGTAGAGGACACAGAGAAAAAGTGCAAGTGGCCCACAGTGTGACCTTGTACTGCGTAGAAGGAAGAATGTTCTAGCTGATCTCACAGCTGCTGCCAAGGATTTCTTCAACCCACAGACAAACGAACACCTTCTCATATAAGATGCACATTCATATTCAGACACGTGACACACATGCATGCATGTATACATGCATATATTTGCACATGTATGTCATGCACTTGTGCAACATGTATATGAATGAATGCATGCACACCTATGTCCACGCATACATGCACACACACCACTTCACATTCTAAGGGCTTTTGTACCTTTTTTCCTAACATGAGTGTTGTACCTTGGCTCTTTGGCACCTCCTCCAGAAAGCTCCCTTGGGTTGACTGCAACTCCTGCTTCTAGAATGATACTTGGCTAATTCATGCTCCAGAGAGCCCTCTTGCAGCCCAGTCCCAGGCCGGCACCTCACAAAAGACACGCTACTTCTTTGCCATGGGATGACAGCTCCTCCAGTGTGGGTGTGTCTCACCCCCCCCTGCTGCCCACTCCCCACCCCCACCCCAGGGCTTGTTCAGCTGGAGAAAGGGTTTGTTAGTAATCCCTTTCTCCTAAGCCTGGGGCATGTCTATTTGTGTGGGTCCTGGGAACTCTACCAGACCCTGCCACCTCTTATGGTGGTTATGATAGTCTCCAGAGGAAGGTGTCCTAAAACCAGGACTGTAGAGAAGGAGGGAAGATGAAGGAAGCCCCAGTGACGTCAGCCTGATGACAGCAGGGTGTGCATGGGTATGGGAGGAGATGGAGTAGGTGTGTGTGTGTGTGTGTGTGTGTGTGTGTGTGTGTGTGTGTGTGCAGATCCAGCCATTTCTCCTGTGCTGCCACCCCTCCCCCTCCCTGCCCTGCTGACAGTTGGTTTCTAGGAAGAGAGGGGAGGAATGACCAAGGAGGATGCTGGCTGGTCGATTTTTAATTAAAAAGGGACTGGACACCTCCCAACTACCCTTCGGGGCAGTGGCACTCCTGGGGTGTTGTGCTTCCATCAAGAGGAACAAGGTGGCATGCAGGTGTGGGGGCAGCTAGCCAGCAGAGCAGCCAGAAAGCCAATGCAGGCAACAGAGGTTCTGTGGCTCTGCATCCTTCCCCCGCCCCACCCCCACCTCCCTGGGGCTCCATCACTCCTAAGCTTCCACCCAGCTCTGCACCAAGTCTGCATCAGCTCTGGCTGCATCCAAAGTGACTTTGCTGCCCTGGCCTTGGGGGCTGTTGGCAAGTGGGGTGGCATGTGGTGGGAACTTACAGATTGGGGGACCTGCTTGTCCTGGACCCCATCTATCTAGCATCCCCTGAGTGTTGCCTGCTGTAAGGCGCTGGAGATAAAACATTCACGTGGCGGCCAGCAAAGTTACAGTCAAGGGCAGTGAGGGAGCGAGGCTGCTGGGGCAACCACACGGGACAGTGATGGATGCTGGGACGAATGGGAGGTGGTCAGGGTGGGGCGGGGCAGCAGAGGAGAGGAAATTTGCTTCAGGTAGTGACACTGATGGCAGTCTTTCCAAAGGGAAGGGTGAGTGACCAGTAGACAGAGGCTGAGAAAACAGCCTCACGTGCGAAGGCCCTGCAGAGAGAGAGGAGCAAGACTCTGAAGGCGGCAGAAAAGCTGACTGCAGCCCGCACCTCCTTGTGTTTGGTCAGGGCTCAGGCCTGCTAGGCCCTTGCATTCCCACGTAGGGACCATGCACTTGGTGCTAGGGACAGGGACCAGGGAACTGCTTAGTGACGCTACCCAAGGAGTCACACTACATTTAGGGGCTTGTTTTTGTTTCCTGTGTCTAAGACATGAGTCTCAGCTGATCTGGAACTTGCAATCCTCCTGCCTCAGCCTATAGATGTGTGTGCCTTGCCCGACTCCAGGTTTATGTTTCGGAAGATCCTCCCTAAGTTGTGCATGTTTTCAGGATGAAAACACAGAATCAACTGGACATGGTGCCACAGGCCTGAAATCCCAGCGCTTGGGTGTCTGAGGCAGGAAGGTCTCCAGTTCTAGGCCAGCCCGAGCTGTGTAACTCTGAAAAAGCCAAGCTTTCTTGTCTGCTCAGTGCTGTGGAAGGAATAGAGGGAACTACGATTAGATGTTCCCAGGGCTTTGACAGCTTGGCTGGCACGGCAGGTACAGGGTATATTGGGCAGGGTAGGAGGCCCTGTGAGCTGAATGAAGTCCGTATCATAGGTCCCCTGCTGGAGAACCCCCAGAGGCACTGCCTGCCTGTTTCCTGGCAGCCACATTTCACAGAAGCATGCCTGTTTCTTCTCAGGCTCCCGGTCTGTCTGTGCTGATTGTCAACAGCACACACTAAGCCCGTCTCTCCTTGGCACCGGTGTCCTTTTCTCCGCTGGGTGATTTTTCAATCCTTTGTCTAGAAACAGCAGCCACCTGGAATCAACAATTCTGCTCCAACTCCAAGCAAAAGTGTGTCTGAGAGCCCGTTGTGCTTAAGGAGTCCCCTGAGAGGTCTGTGGTGGGCAGGCTGCATTAGGATGCTCGACATTGTGCACCTGCAGGGCGAGCTCATGTGCGGCTGGGAGAAAAGCTGTTCACGCAACGGTTGCTAGGCTGAATGAATGAATGAATGAATGAAGTGCATGAGTAAAGGCATGAGCGGATGAACGTGACTTGTAAACTCCAAATCACCATGATTGAGTGAGAAAGAAAGAAGCATGCTTGTGGGTGGCACTGGGATAAGGGGGGCCTTTGAAAAAAAAGGTGGTGTTTGTTCGTGTGTGAATGGTGTGCATGGGGGTGACATTCAGGTACCTGTGTGTGCATACATGTGGAAGCCAGAGGACAGTCTCAGGTGTCACCTCCTCCTTGGAGACAGAATCTCTCACTGGCCTGGGGCTCACCACCAGTTAGGCTAGGATGGCCGTCCAACAAGCTCCAGGGTGTGTGTTGTCTCTGCTCTCTTCTGCTGGCCTTACACACTTGTGTACTCATGCCTCTGCTGACTAAGCCACTCTCACAGCAAGTATCTCAGTACAGGGTCACACGCTGATGTCAGGGAGTGTAGGTTTGTAGGGGACAGAGTTAGGGTACTGCTGACTGAGCTGGACAGAATGAGCTGGTCGGTATGCTCCCATATACTAACCCCCGCTGCATTGGGAGATGGTCACTGGATGAGGAAATTAGGCTGAATGATGTGACAAAGTAGAACCCTACCCCAAGGAGCCTGCTGTCCGCCCATCCAAGTTCCAACCAGGCCTGTCCTTGCTTAGCACCTAAGATCAGATGAGGTTGAGAGCACTTGGGGAGTTAAGGCCTTAGGCAGGACTGATGTCATAAGTGGGGTGCAGAGGGTACAGGGGTGAGGGGGAGGAAAGGTCACTTGAAGATGTACCAAGGTTGTGGTCTGTAAGCCAGGAAGAGAGACTTCACCAGAAACTAGACTTCCCAGACCTTGATCTTGGACTTCTGAGAAATGACATGGCCATTGCTTAAGCCGTTGAGCCTTGATGTTCTGTGTGCCGCTGTCACACACTGAGGCGTGGATGTTAACCTGGAATGGGAGGTCAGGGCCGACAGAATAAGGAGGGGGCAGACATGTCGTCCCAGAACTCAGGATCACTGGTCTCATCCTATATTCAGAATGACAGTCAGGCTGTAGGGTGAGAGGTACCGGTTCCAATCCTCTCCCTGTCTATCCTTCTGCTCTGAGGTCCTGGGCAAGCCTTGAACCCTCAGTTTCCTCATCTGTAAGTGGGGGGAGCAATAGTAGTCTCTCCATAGGCAGAAGTGTTGCGATCAGTCAGTGTGATTTACATGTGCAAAGCACCTGACACAGGGCCCAGTCTTGGTGAACACTCCAGTGGTCTGAACTATCCCCTCTCACCTTTACTGTGTCTGTCAAGGTCATTACTCCAGAACTCCCAGTTACAGGGCCCCAGCATTGCTCAGAATGGCTTGTGATCTCTGTTCTAAGGTTAGGAACTAGGCGTGGCTCTCCATGGCCTGTCCAGCATCAAACCATCTCCTCACTGGGAACGGACCACACTCCTGTCTGAGGAGTCTGCACCATGCCCAAGGAGAGGCAGACACCTGACTGATGAAGGCAGAGATGCTCAGTAGACATCCATGAGGGAGCCTTGCTGGTCCTCTGTGGGACTTCACACTAAGAAAGGAAGAGGATGAGATCTCCACATGGCTAGACTGTGCAAGTCTTCCTGGGAACTCTGGCAGGATCAGGTTCTCCCTAGGCATAAACTGCGATTTAAAACAACCTCCTCACTTCCTGGCGAATTCAGCCCAAAGTTTCAGCCTAGTATTCCAACACCGGAAACCCCCACCTTCAGACTCTGAGGAGAGAAAGGAGGGCCCACAGTGCTTTTGTTCTGTCTGGCTATGGCCACGCTGACTGCATTCTATACCACGCATTTATAATCTTGATGGTCAGGCGACTATGAAGCCACTTTAAAGGCCTTTCTCAATAGAGAGACAAAGTCCAAACTCCTAGCTGCCCAGTGCCATCCTGGATCCTGGGGTAATGTGGTCCAAAATTGTATAAACCATTATCAAAGACACACAAAGTAACGAGGTGTCTGCCTTCTGGAGAGCAATTTGGCAACATGTCTCACAGCCGTAAAAATGTCCACATCCTGTGACCCAGTAATCCCACTCCTGGGAATGTGTCCAGAGGAAGTAATCCAACGCAGAGAAAGACTGAGCATCAAGATGCTCGCCAGAGCACTGTTTATACAGCTCCAGAGTGGAAGCAAAAGAGGGGCCTGACGACCGGAGACTGGTTAAGTGCATTAAGTAGCATATTTCCAATCGGACATTCTGCAGCTGTTAAAAATTATATGTGCTGGGGAGGTTGGCTAGGTGGTAATGTGCATGCCTTACAAGTATCAGGGCTGAGTTCCGCTCCTCAGATACCAACAGACACACACACACATACACACACACACACACACACACACACAAGCCAGGCATGAAGGTGCCTAACTACTTGGCAAGTTCTTGGCCCTATCTAAAAAAAAAAAAAACAAGGTGGACCATATCTGAGGAATGACAGCTCTGGTCTCCACATACACGTATGCATACACAGCTGTACATATACATGCACACACATAATGATACCACTGAAATGCATGCCAAGCAGAAATAATAGTAGGGACTGGTGGGACCAAGTCAGTGGGTAAAGGCACCTGCCATGTGACCACCGGAGTGTGACCTCCGCCACCCATGTGAGTGTGAGAGGAGAGAACAACTCTGCTGTTCTCTGACCTCCATGTGTGTGCTGTGGCACGTGTGCCCACACATACGCCACACATACACACACTCATAAATAAATAATTTTGTAAAACCAAATTTTAAGTGGAAATAGTGGGATATGAGGTTTTATGTGGGTCACAATGATGACTGTGCAGAACTCCTTCAGGAATTACAGATACTCTAAGACCAGAATGCAAAGGCAGGTATGGACCACGTCTCAAGGTGGGCTGCGGGGACATGGCAGGGACTCTCCCATGTACCAGAGGTCTCAGGGACGAGTCAAGTAGATTAAAGGATCCCTAGTTCAGGTTCAGGATGTTAGGTCAAAAATATCTACAAGACACTGGGCGAGGTGGCACACGCCCTTAATTCTAGCCCTCCCAAGGCAGAGGCAGAGGCAGGCAGAGACAGGCAGATCTCTGTGACTTTGAAGCCAGCCTATGTAGAGAGTTTCAGTCTAGCCAAGGCTATATAGTAAGATGTGCTTCATATACATATATGGTTCAATGAGAGACCCCGACTCCAAAATATAAGGTGGAAAGCGATAGAAGACGCCCATTGTCAACTTCTGGTCTCTACATATGCACACATACACCTCAAGTGTGAGCACACATAGACACACACATGCACACTCACACACACATGCATAAGCTGAAAAGGCAATTAGCAGTGGGGTTTAGAGGTAGAGCCTCTGGGAAGTGATCAGGATTGGTCAACATCATCAGAGTCGTGTTCCTGGGGGACTCTCGGCAGAAAGTCCATTGCTAGACAATTTCCCCCAAACCCTTTTCCTTATAAAATTACCAACCTTAGGTATTATAGCAGTGAAAAACAGACAAATACACCAAATCCTCTGTCTGTTTCCTATTCCTGCATAGCTAGCTGTTTCTTCCAGGTCTTTCTGGTCTCTCAAGGACCTAACTGTTTCTTTCACTTATCAAAATGGCTTGTCACCTTGCAGAATGAAATTCTCCAAGGGTCACCCGAAGAATTTCAGATTCTGTGAGGTGATGGTTTGGGGGAGGGAGCAACGCAGCATCAGACATCAGAGAAAAATGGACCTGAGACTCCACCCTGCCCTTGACCCTAGAGTCAAGAGACATTAACTAACAGCCAGTGGTGACAGGTGACACCTTCCCTTTCACACCATAGAGGCAGCTAAGAAAAGAGCCCAAGGGGGAAAGAAAAGAAAGGCTTTGGACAATGCTATGTTTGTCCTAACAAGAGACTGGGAAATGAGCCGTCCACACTCCAGGCGACTCAGCTGAGCAGGCCCTGAGCCTGGCCCTTGAGCTTGGTGTGTGGGAATAGCTCTGTATAGACACAGTCCAAGATGATGGGAAAGGAAATCAGAAGGCTTTGAGGTCTGGGGTAGAGCTGGAGAGCTGAGAAATGTTAGGATGAAAGAGGGTGTTTGGTAAGATTTGCATATTCCCAAGTCCCTCTGAGCTGAGTGTTCCAGCAGTTGGGAGATTCTAGAAAGTGCCCTGAACTCGGCAGGATCGGGCCACTTGGGTTCAAGCCTGAGCCTGCTGATCACATCCAGCTTTGAACGTGACTTCAGATCTTCCCATCGTCCTTCCTGTAAACCAGAGAGTGGGATTGGATGCTGTGTGGCTCCTTCCAGCTCTGCACTTGGCCTTGCTAACATGGCCTCTAACTGCCCTCAGCCGCCCACTCTGCTTCTTTGTGGCTCATTTGTTCACTCGATGGGCTGCAGAGAGAACGGCTCCAGCCAGGTCCTGAGACATTCCTGATGTTAGGTCTTGGTCAGGGGCGGGGATAGGGTAGAATACTGAGGCCTTAAATAGTAGCTGATTACTTTCCACCTTAGCTGGCACTCTCAAAACCAGGTTGTCCATGCCCTTCACCCATGCAGTGTCATGGAAACTTAGAGGAGTTAGACACAGTGCTTGGGGCAAAGACACGATTCAGGCTGCTCTAATGGAGGCTTAAAGTAGCATGACCTAAATGGAAGTCTGTTTATGTGTCACGTGACAATCTAGAAGTAAGTGTGCTGCCCATTCAGGTGACTCCTTTTCCAAGTTATAGGGGGCCCGGGTACCTTGGTGTGTTACTTCTATCCCCTAAAATGGCTCCCCAGCAGGGCCACAGAAGCCACTTCCTCCCCTTCCTCCACAGATTACCAGGTGCTACCAGTGTTAAGTATCTAATTGGCTAGAACTTTGTCATGTGGCCACACACTAAACTGCAATGATTCTTGGGAAATGTAGTCCTTTCCTCTCCAGCTACCCTCTAAGGCTATAATTAGGAGAGAGCAGGGAAATGAGCGATCTCAGCAAAAATCAAATGTGCAAACTCAGTGCTTCAGGGCTTCAAACATCTGTGTGCTGGTAGCAGCTGCTCATTACCATGGCTTACCCAACTGACGTGTGTCAGACCAGATCAGTCCTGATTTCTCTCTCATCTTAGACCTCTCAGCCGGTTCATTTCCACGCAGTGAACCCTGAAGCACTGACCACTCTTCCATCCACTGGCAGGTAGAAGACTCTCTGTTTATTTCTTTGCTTCTCTTGTTGGGGCAGATTCTCCGGTAGCCCTGGCTAATTTCAAACTCTCTGTGTAGACGCAGGTGACCTTGATCTTCTGATCCTCCTGCCTCCACCTCCTGTGAGAGATTTGATGGCAGATGTGTGTCATCATCAGGCTTGGTTTATGTGATGCTGGGCATGGAACCCAGAACTTTGTGCCTGTTAAGCAAGCGTTCGACAACTGAGCTGCAGCCACCCCTCCCTTCCTTGTCTCTTTCAAGATTGACGACACACAATTTCATAAACTTCTGTTTTATTATACAATGAAAGTTTACTTTAAAACACCTTCCTGTTATCAGACCACGGCTCTTATAAACCTAAATTAGAGCAACCCTGGAGGTTATTGGGTCTGGAACCTGGAATCTACCAAAATGCCTATCTCCATCCCAACCTGTGGCAAATCTCTGTATGTACCAGTGTCCATAGATATAGTTGCCCAGGTTCTCAACAAAGACACTTTGCCCCATGGCATCTTAAGGTGGCTCCAGAATCCTGTTACCACCATTTCTGCTTTCAGTCCTGGGGTTCTCTGTGTTTAACCTCATCTTTATAGATTTAGCGCCTGTAGTTTGCTTACTGTGTGGTCCCTGTTTGAAACCTGTATCACTTCCTCATGAACCTCTGTGTCCTAAATGTGTGGTCTGTGTCAGCCCATGTTGGCTTCTGTGGGGTGCTTATTAAAGTGTGGGTTCCCAGGCTCTCATCCTGACTTCCTGAATCACAAACTCTAGAAGTTGGCCTTGGAATAAGTCTTTTTGCTCCTGGGAGAACCCCTGAACTCATCTTTAATGTGTTGACAGAATGGTTCAAAAGCAAGTGTGGCAGTTCCCTGTTGCTATAACAGCTAAGTGTACATCACCCACTCCGCTCACAGAGGGACAGGCTGCGTGTGTTTCATTCTACTTAAATATCCATCGACGGAAAGGATGTCATCATGCAAAATTGTGTGCAGCTTCTTAAAAAAAATTTTAGGAAGCATGCAGTGATTGATTCATGGCATCGCCCTTATTCTTTGTCCCCATGTGGTTTTCGCATGCATGTGTGGGCACAGATAGGGGAGAGGAGCCTGAGGAAACTAAAACCATCAAAATGAGAAACCATGCAATCCTAAGACTGTGTGGAGCATCCCAGATTCTGATGAGGCAGTAACACCTGCTTAAAAAAAAAAATCCAAAAGAAGGAGCATGGGGAGGGTGTGAAACAGGAAGAGGGACGATTGCCCCTCTCCCCCCCAGTCATTAGGAAAGGCAGCTAATCCTCGAGGTCAAGGATATGGCTGGAGGGTCACTGGAAGGATTTCAGGACTCAGCAGAGTCCTTGGGAGACTGGCCGGTTTTTCCATCTCCATCTTGCATCCTGGGGGATGGGCCCTTTGTTCAGTCTTCAGCTCTGACTAGAAATCATTGTGTCCTAACTATGCCCCTCACAGCCTCTTAGTGACAGGCCTGTTGTCCAAGATGCGCCCGAGGCTGGTCCAGGCCTGTGCCCATCTATTATGCAGTAATGGCTAGAACAAAGCTGCTGTGTGTGGGAGCTGGCTGGGGCGAGGCAGTTTCCCCACACAGTCCTGTTTACCAGGCACTGAGAGGAGAGAGGGTCCAGTGGGGTGCTGAGTGTTAAAAACAGGCTTTCCAATGAAGTCCCTGAGAAGAGAGAGGCAGGCAGAATCACGGGCGATTGTCCTCAACCTTGCTGGTTGACAAGAGTTAAGAGAGAAATTGTCCCTCTGCCTCCTTGGACACCCAGACTTTCTTAGTCATTAACAGGAAATTTACAACTGACTCTGACCCCAACCAGCCATTCATTCCCTGGAATGCCTACAGTGTGTCCTGAGGGCCTTGGGCACCCAAGAGAAAAAACTCAGGTTGGTCCCTTGACCAGAGAAAACTTAATCATCCCCACCCCCACCCCCACCCCCTCACCAGATCAAGTTACTCCTTGGGTGACTAGCCAGGTCTTGCTTCTCTCTGAATATCCTAATCCAGACCATGGTACAGGGTGTCCCCATGGTGAGTGTGGAATGTAGAAGAGTTTCTGCCCCATTGCTATGTGCCCACAGCTTAGGGAAGCAGATGTGACGTGTGCTGGGCCTTTACATCCTCCCCAGAACATTACTATTACTGTTGTTGTTGTCTTGTGACACTAGGAACTGAACTGTGGGACCTTGTACATGCTAAGGAAATGGCCTCTTTCTCTAGTCCTTTTTCTGAAATGGGATCTTTGTAAGTTGCCCAGGCTGCCTCTGAACACACTAGGTAGCCCAGGTTGGACTTGAACTTGCAACTGACTTCTCTCAGTTGCTTAAACAGCTGTGATAACAGCCTTACCCTATCAAGCCTGCTTCTCCTAAATTATTTATGTTGAAGTTTTCATTCCCCAAGGGGTGATATTAGGAGGTGGGGCTTTTAGGTGGTGATTTTTACATCACAAGGGCAGAGTCTTCACAAATGGTTGATTGGTGGAGTGTTTGCCTAGCATGCATGAGGAGGCCCTGGGTTCGATACCCAACTCTGCATAAATGGGCCATAATGGTGCAAACATGTTATCCCAACATTTAGGAAGTAGAGACAAAAAGATCAGAAGTTCAAGGTCATCCTTGGCCACATAGAAAGTTTAAGAACGACTGAGGACGGGCTGGTGAGATGGCTCAGTGGTTAAGAGCACTGACTGCTCTTCCAAAGGTCCTGAGTTCAAATCCCAGCAACCACATGGTGGCTCACAACCATCTGTAACAAAAATCTGATGCCCTCTTCTGGAGTGTCTGAAGATTGCTACAGTGTACACANANANAANAAANAAANAAANCTTAAAAAAAAAAAAAAAAAAAGAACAACTGAGGACACATAAAAGCCTGCCTCAAAAACATGACTAAAGAAATAAACCCTGTCAGGCGTCTCCCCTTTCCACCATGTGAGAATGCAACTGGAAGTTTCCATCTACACACCAGAGAGTGGGCCCCCTCCAGATACCAAAGCTGTTCGCAACTTGGCCTCAGATGTCTGAGCTACCCAATCTAGAACAACTAGAATGGGCTAAGCCAAGAGAGACTCTGGAGCTCTGCCCGCTGCTGGATGGTGACTGGTTGACTGATGGATGGAAGATACATGATTCTCCAAAGAAAAAGAATGGAAGAATTGTCTCTGAGAGAACTGACCTTGGGTGATCTGATGTAGACAGTTTATGCACAAGGCCCATGCCCTCCCCAAATGGCCTTGCCCATTTCATGTCTCCTGTCCTTGGGAGAATCCTGTCCTGATAGACCATCCTTGCTCAGGTTGGTTAGATGAATCTTCAAGCCTGTTCTATAAACAGCCTAAGGAGAGGCATAAGTGGGTCACCCACTGTTGGGGACCTCTGATCAGACCACAAACCAGGGCCTTTGCCCTTCTCTACCTCCAAGTTACCTATGTAGTAATGGGGGCTGGGGGAATTAAGGATCTCAGGGGCTGGGTGTCACTGTGGGAAAGCAGTAATAGAATGGGGGTGGCCCTGGGTTCAACTGAGAGAGAGGCGAGAGAGAGAGAGAGAGAGAGAGAGAGAGAGAGAGAGAGAGAGAGAGAGAGGAGGAAGAAAATCTCGGGCAGGATGTACATTGCTTGAAAAAGCTCCTCTTGTCCTAGTTTCTTTCAGACAGATAGTTAGGTTTTTTTTTTTAAGTCATATTTATAGACTTCAAAATTTTTGCCGTGACTCCCACTAAAAAGAAAGGCCTCGCTCAAGGTCATTCAGCCTCTGGTCCCTTGCTGCCTGGCCTAGCTGTCTTTGTCTTGCAACATTCCCTCACCCAGGAAGCTGTCTAAGGACCCCAGATTTAAAGATCCTCCTGGATGCCGTGGGCCATTGTAAGAGTCTTCTAGGCAAGGTCTACCCGTGGGACAGGCCATGAGTGTGCTGTAGCCACCTGTGGACCATAGCACGCTTGGCTGATTCTGCCCACAGCATAAGTGCACAGAAGACCTGGTTTACCAAGAGCAGGGAACTGACTCTTGTATGTGGAGCACCTGTCATCACATGTGGGAGTCAGATAGACCCACAGGGAGACAGGCAGGAACTGGTACACTGTGTTCAGAAGTCACACAGCCAGACGCTTCCAACTGTGCAAATCTGAGAAGGGCTTTGGAGCTGGGGGTTTTTTCCAGAAGGATGTGTGGAATCCATGGCTGAAGAGAGAGCACGAGTGTTCATATGTGTCCGTGTGCACATGTTCTCGGCCAACTAGAATCTGAGGTGACAATGGGCTTGGATGGGTGAAGTTTACTAAAATGAAATAACAGAATCCAACTTACAGAAGGTCGGGGGAGTTTGGAATTTGAAGATGTCTGAGCAGAACACGTGGTCAGAGGGGTTCTATTTTTATCTCAGAGAAATCTCTGAGGTGGAAGGAAAGGATTTTGAGGGGAGGTGGAAGATAAAGGAAGGGCTCCCATTGTGAACACTTCCTAGATGTTTAACTTACCTCATTCAGTCCTTCCAGTCAAAGCCAAAGAGGAAGGACGTTGTAATCTAGCTTCCAGAAGGACCACTGGGTTCTGAGAGGTTCAAAATGGCTGAGGGATTGTCAGGGCACAGATGCAGCCTGAGGCCTTATCTGCCTCTCAGCCATCACCCTTCATTGCATGGTTCTACAGTCCATGGTGGTCCTGGAGGGTTTCAGCTAGGGAACCCTGGACCCCAGAGACAAGTTGGACAGGGAAAGGTGTGCCAGCCATTGCCCTTCCCTTTGTGTCGGAAGACCCTGGAGCTAGCAACAGGCTCCCGTCTCTTCAGAGGGACCTGACCTGCTTTCTAGGGCCTTCTCCATTTACAATCTAATTTGTCCTTCAGTCCCTTGAGGGACTTAGATCTGTCTTAGCTCCCTGGTTCGTCTGTCCCGGACTTCAGTTCCACATTGGGCCTCCTCATTCCTACCTATGATATGAAGAGTGTGTATGTATGTACGAGCACCCGTCAGGAGAGTGTGTGAGTGCAGGTTTACTGTTAGCACGCTCAGGAGAGTTAGATCAGATGAGCATCAGGCATTCCCCTCTCTGTGCTCCCCCACTGTGCTCCCCCACAGACTCCCACTTTCTAAGTGATAAGTGCTAGGTCTTCACAAGGACTAGGCAAACAAGGACTAAGCACATTCCCCTATCCACACACAGTAGCCTTGATCTCCAATCCCCACGGAAGACTTGCCATCCCACGGTGTCTGGAAGAGCCCTGGGCAATGGTGGCAGAATGTAGAGTTGACCCCAGAGGAGGCCCCTGCACTGCAGGGTTCAGCGTCTTCCTCAGGGTTACTGAAATTTCCAGCTGACTCGGAGAAGTCTTTATTGAGCAGCTGATATGTGCCAAGCACTGCATGAAGCCGCAGAATCAGAGGGGACCCAGAGTGGGTCTTCACTCTCTAGGAGCCCTTGTTAGTGCTATAGCTGCCATTCAGACTTGTAAACCTGCCCGGAAAGAAAATTACTTCCTGGACTGGGAGTGCAGTTCAGTTGGCATGGCAATTGCTAGCAGGCAGGGTCCGGCCTGCGGGCTCAATCAGTGTCGTACAAAAAAAAAAAAAAAAAAAAAAAAAAAAAAAAAAAAAAAAAAAAAGAAAGAAAGAAAGAAATAAAAAGGCAGAAAGGGAGGGAAAAGGGAAGACATAATGTATGTTTTATATACAATGAATAAATACATCAAAAGCTGCATCATGAATAGAATTGATTATAGTTCTACTCTGCTTTACAAACAAACAAACAAACAAACAAGAGAAAAGACAAAAGAAACCTACTGGGCTGTCAAGATGGCCCATCAGGTAAAGGTTCCAGGCACTAAGCCTGACGACCTGGATTTCATGCTCAGGACTCACCAGGTGGAAGGACCTCCACGAGCACAACATTGTGGTTGTACTAACACCGGCGTGCGTGCGTGCGTGCGTGCGTGTGTGTGTGTGTGTGTGCATATAAAATAAGTAAAATCATAATTTAAAATTTTTAAATACTTTTAAAAAGTTATTGTCTGAAATGCATCTTTTTGGTTGGATAAGCTACGAGTAGGAGGCGGGCCTCCAGTGTGAGCTGACAGCCAGTATTTCCTGTGTTGGTGGATTGTCTTGCATTTCATTCTGTGCTGCAGGCAAAGAGAGCAAGCAACGGGCTGTTTTGATTGAGAAATCAGAGGCAATCCCCAGTTCAAGTGGCACTTGAACCTGATCCAGAAGTGTGCTGGGGATTCAGTAAACAGAAAGGGAGGCTCAGCCAGACTGAAGCCCAGGAACAGGGGCTGTAGACACAGGGAGGATGCGCCCGGTGCAGGGGGCGGGGCTTCTGGTCCTGAGGCTCAGTCAGCCCTGCACCGAGGCCCCTTTACACCTTCCTGATATGGAATAGGATGTGAAGACTCAGAGGGCTGTTTGGCCTGCCTAGGGCCATGGTGGAAGAGCAGAATTTGAATTCAGTCATTTACTTTGGGGTTAGCTCAAAGAAAAAATGGAATACGCGTTGTGATTCTTCTCCGTCATTCTCTAGGTAAGATGAGGTGAGGGCATTGTTTTTGTTGTTGTTTTTGGCGTTTTGTTTTGTTTTGTTTTGTTTGAGAAAGAGAAATATTCTGATCAAAGTTTTCTTTGGGGAAAATCACGTGTGTACAGGAGATGGCTTGCAGAGACAGTGTCCCCTTTGGAGATCGGATGTCACCAGGTCAGCAGCCTTAGATACAATCAACCATCTTTACTTTCCAGTGGTCCTCAACCTCCCGAATGCTGTGACCCTTTAAGACAATTCCCTAAGTTGTGGTGACCCCCAGCCATCAAATGATTTCATTGCTACTTCCTAACTGTAATTTTGCTACTGTTATGACTCATAATGTAAATATCTGATATGCAGGCTATCTTATATGCCACCCCCACAGGGGGTCACGACCCAATGGTTGAGAACTGCTGTTTTAGGGGCATAAGTGAGGCGTTTGTTCCTATGTCACCTGCTGATGGAATAAACGGAAAGCAATTCATGTTCCCTTTTTCACTCTGACTGCAGGGAGGCTCAGAGCCCCTGTCTGTGATGCAGTTCCAAAGAGCAGTTGAGAGCCCTAACTCCTTTAAAGATTCATTTTTGCTTTGCCTCGGCTCTCTAGCCTCACTGCCCTTTAACCTTAATCTCATCATCTTCCTTTTCATGCGATATAATGTATCATTTTAGTGCAGTGTGTTAAGAGTAGGCCTTATCTAATCTGGGTGTGTTAGCACATAAATTTAATCCTAGCCTTGGGAGGCAGAGGCAGTTGGGTCTCTGAGTTCCAGGCTAGCCTGGACTACAGAGGGAGTTCTAGGACAGCCACAGCTACACAGAGAAACCCTGTCTCAACCACCACCACCACCATCACCACCACCACCATCACCACCACCACCACCACCACCACCACCACCACCACCACCACCACCGTAACCACATGAAGATAACAGGTGTTTGTTTTGTCTTAGAAGAAATTTGAAGAAGGAGGGACTTCTGAGCATCTGTCCAAGTGTCAGTCACTCGCACAGATGTGGTCCTTATCTTGAAGGGACCTCCTTTTCCTTGCTTTTTGAGGAATGACCAAGGACCACCAGTGCCATGTAAGATGGATTAAAGAGGCCTGTGAATGTGCTTTGGCTTAAGTGCCATGCATTTCTTATATATCAGTATATATCAGCGATATGAAGTCTAAACTTGCTTAGAAGGAGGCTCAGGCACATGCCTCAGTTTCAGAACAAAACCACTTGAAGAAAGGTCTAAGAGCTGGAGCTATGGTGTAGAGTACATTCCCAGCACATTCAACCATTGCACAAAAACAAACAAAAAGCTGAAATAACTGTGACTTGGGGACTTGGGGACTTGGGGGTGGGGTGGGAGCTCAGTGCGTAAACTGCTTACCGTGCAAGCATAACTCAAGATCCAGAACCCAAGGGGAAGTCTGGACATGGTGGCATTACCTGTAGTCCCAGCACCGAGGATGCAGGGACAGGAAGGTTCCTGGGGCTCAGAGGCCAGCCAGCCCAACCACACAGTGAGCTCCATTGAGAGGCCTGGTCTCAAGGCTGCTACTGAGGAATATGTCTGAAATTGACTTCTGGACTACAAACACACACACACACACACACACACACACACACACCACAGTGTCAAAACAAAATGTTATTTGAATTGGTAGAAATGGTGAGTCTTGGTGGCTATGCCATTGACATAATGACATTTGAAAACTGACTACCAAACTGAGTCCTCAAAAGGACGGATCTCGTGTTTGTGAGTCTTCAGTTATTTTAAGCTGTGGAGTGAAGAAGAGTTCCCCCTCAACCCCACTCCACAGTCTGAGATTAGGAATCTTCTGGGATGTGCATCTTACTTTTGAATCTTTGTTTGGGGACAGTGGTTCTGTCCTCTTAGGAACAGGAATGACATGTGGTGGTGACAGAAGACAGGTCCCAAAGCCTGGCTGACCTCCATGCTCAGGCGATTAGAGATGGCAGTGGTGGCCAAGGTGTGGCTGTGGGGACAATGTGGAGTGTGTGTAGAGGTGTACTCAGATGGCGCCCTTTCTGGATAGGGTATGTGACATAGCATGCATGACGGTGACCTTCACTTGAGTGTGAACTGCTGGGTCGGGTGTGTCTGAGGCTGCCAGTGGCTGGGAAGCCAAGTGGGCAGTTCAGCCTGCCATTCGCTCTGAGTCAGAAAGGTCTCTTCGTGTCCCCAGGTCAACCAGAACCTGAGTTGTGTCAGCTCTAACTCCTTCACCAAGCAACTCTCAACTTCTCTCTTCTTTTCTTTTCCTTATGTGTACAGTCGTACATTTTCATGTGTGTGTGTATATGTGTTATATGTCTTCATGTGTGTGTGTTATACATTATTGTGTATGTTATATATCTTCATATATGTTACATACCTTCATATGTGTATATATATATGTGCATATATATGTGCATATATATATATGTTATATATCTTCATGTGTGTTACACATCTTCATTTGTATTATAAATCTGTATGTTGGGTGATTTCCTCAGTGACTCTCCCCCTAGTTTATTTTTAAGATTTATTTATTTTATGTATATGAGTACACTGTAGCTGTCTTCAGACACACCAGAAGAAGGCATCAGATCCCATTACAGATGGTTGTGAGCCACCATGTGGTTGCTGGGATTTGAACTCAGGACTTCTGGAAGAGCAGTCAGTGCTCTTAACTTCTGAGCTATGTCTCCAGCCCCCTCCACCTATTTTTTTGAGTCAGGGTTTCCTGTGGAACCTGAGACTCACCAGTATGTCTAGGCTGACTGGCCAGTGAGCTCTACACATCGCCCTGTCTCCCCTCCCAGCACTGGGATTACAAGCACGTATCACCATACCCAGATTCTTACGTGGGTGCTGGGAACCCGGTTCCCCATGCTTGCATGCCATACTTGTTCCTCCAGCGCTGTCTCCGGAGCGAACTCTGCCCTCCCGTTTCTTTAACATCTTCAGGAATGAGGAGTTGACCTTTTCCCACCACAGCCCAACCTACTACTAGACAGCACCAACTCCATTAGAGACTAGAGTAGCTCACTGCAGGGAGAGCTTCAGGGGAGACGCCCTACACCCACTGCACCGTGAGTTGTTTCCACATGTTGGAAGCACCTCCATAGGCAGGCTCTGCCCAAATTCCAGACTGCTGCAGAGGAAAAGGCAGGCGAATGCTCTACCCTCGAGGAACTTCGCTTCCGTGCCGCCGTACCTGGTTTTCATGTGGGGGCTGGGGATCTGAACTGGACAAGCACATCACCAATGGCACCATCTCCATCCTCAGCTCCCTGCTTTATTTTAATTTATGAATCCAGTTTGCATATCAGTAAGATATACTGTGCATTAGATTGACCTCATGCTCCCTATTCTGCCTTAGCTTCCCCAGATCTGGGACTGTCGGAATGTGTCAACACTGGGTTTGCTTAGAGCATCACTGTAAGGCAGCAACTCCACTCTTATACTCCCCTCCCTGTGCTCAGGACACCTAGAATCCATGGGGCAGCCAAGCAGAAGGTAGGCCTGCTACCAGCCTAGGCCCTGCGTCCTTTCTCACTACCCCTCCCCCAAACAGAGGTCATTCGAGAATCCTGGCAGTTGGCTCATGTGAGAAAACTTGACAGTGTGACCTCCAGCCCAGTCCGCCCCACCCACAGCTGTGCTCCACCCACCTCCTTGCCCCACCCAACCCATCCTAGGGGACAGCAGTGGGGTGACGTCAGCTCTCCCACCCACCATGTGAACTGAAGCCAATCAGGAAGACTGGGAGGCGGTTCCGGGTTGGTGGGTGGTAGGTTAGGTTCTAGGGAGGAGGCCAGGGAAGTCTTCTGTCTGTCTGGAAACCCTACTGGAAGCTTCGTCGTGGTCTCCAGCCTGGTCTCCTGGGCATGGTAGTGGTGTGCAGGATGACTCGGGGGCACAGCATACTGGATCCCGGGTCTCAGAAAGCCCTGTGTGATAGTTAGGATTGTCAGTTTGACAGGGTCCAGAAGCCCCCAGGAGACGAGCCTCTGGGCACGTCTGTGGGGGACTTTATAGTCTGGGCTAACTGAGGTGGGAAGACCCACTTCAAGTGCCTTGCCACAGCGATGCCATGGGATCTTGGACTAAGTAAGGAGAAGAAGGCAATGAGAGGCGAGCTGAGTATCTGCGCTCATCTCTCTCTGCCTCCTGGCTACGGATATAGTGCACCTCGGCAGCCTCGTGTGCTGCTGTGCCTTTCCTGTGAACGCAAACAAACCTTTCTTTCATCTCTCAAGTTGGTTGCATCAGGCATTTTGTCATAGCAGCAACGAGAAGAGTAAAGACACATCTCATTTGTGGCACCTGTCAGGATGAGATGAGAGGTGGGCATGTTTGAGCCCCTGCAGTTCCTGGTGTTAAACTCAGGTAGTTTCTTAGAGTCAGGCTTATTGAGATGTAATTTATGTGAACTCAAAGCCATCACACTTGGAGTTCCCCATTCCCTCAGGATCCCATGCTATGCTTGTCACAAACGCACAAAGCTATGAAACCATCCTTTTTAGGAGAGAAAGCGTTTTCCTCACCATCTGAGATGCCCTCCTGTCCTGTGGTCAGCTCTCCTCCCTCCCAGACTTGCCACAGCTCACTTGTGTTGTCTTCGGGGTTGGGGCTTCACCAGGATAACTCAGAAATGGAACTGTTGAGCCTGAAGTTCCTGGCTCTGCTCCCTTTGCTCAGCAGAGAATGCTTGGGACTCACCCAGGAGCTGGGGATCGGCGACTTGGGCCTGTATTTCTCAGCCATGTCTCAATATGGGTAAGCCCTGGTTACCTTCCCAAAGCCAGCTTTCATCTCAACAGCACCGCCAGCCAGAGATGCAATTTGTCTGATCCACATGTAAATTAGATTGTTCCACATTGGCTATGTCAAACTCAGAAAGGCCAAATCTCCAACAATTTAAAGAGAGAAACAAAAATTTAAAACAAAAATAATACAAAAACCCCAAACCAGGCATTGAACTCGGGCCATCACACTTGGCAGCAGACTATTGCCTACTGAGCCATCTCACCTGCCCTCGAAGAAGCTTCTAAGGAGGGTGGAGTCCTTCTCACCACCACCTATGACCTTAGGATCAATGCCAGAGGAAAGAGAAATAGAGAGGCAGAGAGGCAAGCTTCATTTTCTGAGAAATGTTCTGGTGTTCTATGGACATTTGTAATAACAAGTTATTAGCCTACCAATCATATGCCCAAGGCCCTCCCTGCTGAACACCCACCTAGATCAGCAAAGCAAGTGCTGCTCTTGACGACAGCTGGCTAATGGCAGACAAGGGTGTCTGTCCTCCTGGCCTCCGTGTGCACAGCCAAGGAGTACACGTCTCCAGTCTTGGGATCCCCACGTCTCCATCATTCCCTAGTCTTGTCTGGAGGTTGCTGGGTCCAAGGAGACCCTGTTTCCTGTGGGGTGTGGAGCAGAACTGCAGAAAGGGCAAAGCTGATGTGGGAGGAAGTCAGGAGCCCCCTGCCACAGGGGCGAGGAAAATGATGTGTCAATGGTCAGGGCTAATGGAGAAGACCCTGGGTGATGGGGCCAGGGAAGAGAAGCCAGGGAGCCCCAGAGTGTATGCAGGGATGTGGTAAGGTCACGAAGCTCCACGGTGGACAGACACTCAGGGGTGTTTAAATGCCTGAGAATGTATGTCATCAAGATTGGGAACTCAGGGGCATTTGGAAAGTTCCTTATTGGTCTGCCCTGTCCAGTTGTCCAGGTTGTGCCCAGCAGCAGAGCCCCTGGCAGGAACAAGCAGGAGCCTAGATTCAGACTGTGGCTGTAAACTGTCACTGTCACTGTTTGAGGGAGATGCACACACTTCCTGTTCCCCGTGTGCCAAGGTCTCAAATGCATGGAACAGGGTCAGGAGAGACTTAGGGCAGAAGCCAGTCTTCAGGGTACCAGCAGTGTGGCTCTCAGGCGACCACACCTTTGACTTGAGAGTCTGAGAGGGAATGGCCACAGCCAGGTCAGGGAAGAGATGGGGTGTGTAGCCAGGTCAGGGAGGAGATGGGGTGTGTCCTATGAAGAGACGCCATGACCAAGGTAACTGATTTAAACCAAACAAACAGCATCTGTGTGGGGTTCTCTGTTCCAGGGCGTTAGAGAGAAGGTCATCTATTGTTCTCCCCCAGCCATCGCGGTTCTGACCCCCGTGCTGTGTAATGTGTGTGCCAGGCACAGGCTGTTCCGTCAGCTGGTCAGGGGCCTCCTCGGAGGGGAGGGAGGGACGTGGTCCTGGAGACCCTTGGTTTCCTGCGCCCTGGTAGGGGAAACACCTGCTTGGCTGTATTTCTTTTTTAAATCCTTTCCGTCTGCCTTTCCCTTGTGCTTGCTTCTTGGGTTTGTGATTGTTACCTCCTGGCCTTAAGATGGCTGCTCCACTCCAGGCTTTACCTTGTCAAATACAAACAAAGACAGGAAGCAGTGCCTTAGATAACAGGCTGAGAAAGACTTTTCTTGTCTGTCTTTTTTCTTTTGTTAAAAAAAAAAAAAAAAGATCTTTCCCAGGTGCACACCCACCCCAGCAGATTTCCTCTGCACGTGCATATATGCACATGCGTATACATGCGAGTGTGCAGGTTGCGCAGGTGTTTATGAGTGTACCTGTGTATGCAGGTGTGGGTGAGCATGTGTATGCAGGTGTATATGTATGTGCAAATGTGTGTATATTGATATGTGTGTACAAGTGTGTGCAGTTATATGTTTGTGCATGTCTATGTGAATGTGTGTGTGCATGTATATGCAGGTGTGTATGAGTGTGTACATGTGTATGCAGGTGTATGTGTGTGCATGTATGTGTGTGTGTATGTACATGTGTATGCAGGGGTGTGTGAGCGTGTGCATGTGTATGCAGATGAACTCAGGTGTTACTCCTCAGGAGCTGTCTGCCTTGTTATGTGAGTCAGACTCTCTCATTAGAACTTGGGGCTCAGAAGCTGAAAGAACCCATATGTCCCTCAATAGAGGAATGGATACAGAATCTGTGGTACATTTACACAATGGAGTACTACTCAGCTATTAAAAACAACGAATTTATTAAATTCTTGGGCAAATGGATGTATCTGGAGGATATCATCCTTAGTGAGGTAACCCAATCACAAAAGAAGTCACTAGATATGCGCTCACTGATAAGCAGA
>NC_034599.1:57399560-57418594 GCF_900095145.1 Mus pahari | reverse complement strand
TAATAATACAAAGAAGAAGAAGAAGAAGAAGAAGAAGAAGAAGAAGAAGAAGAACAACAACAACAACAACAACAACAACAACAACAACTTGGGGTTCACCAATTAGACTGGCCTACAAACCCCATAAACCCACCTGTCTCCATCTTCCCATCACTGAATTAGAAGCTCATTCCAGCACACCCAGGCATTTTTTTTTTTTTTTTTTTTTTTGAGAAAAATATTTTGAATTTACTTTCTCTTTGGAGATGTGGGTGTTAGGAGTATGTACCACCGTGCCTGGACCTACCGAATTTTTTTTTTTTTTTTTTTGTAAACAATGATTCTAGAGAGCAAACCCAGATCCTCATACTTGTCAGGCAAGCACTTTACTGATGGACCATCTCCTGAGGCCCCATGTACCCCATTTCCACTGATGAGAACACAGCTCTTAGCGTTAATGAGCAAGTACACGTTTGTAAGGCAGTGCTGGGGTTTGAAGCAGCTATGCTTGGCTTTTGTGTCCCTGCACAGCCTTGGTGCTGACAGGTGCCAACTGATGGTTCTATAGAGAAGTAATGTTCTACTAACCCCAAAGCTTAGCCAGACTCCACAACTCATATGGGGTGCCAGGGAGGTGGCATCCCAGATATACTGCAGGTGCTGGGTGCAGGGCCCATCCAGCATCCCCTGGAGAGAGAGGCCTCCCCTGGAATTTCCAGTAATGAGCCGCCTCTGCTAGCCAATGTGGCCAGGCAGCTGGAACAGCTGAGAGTGGCTGGGGTTGAGCGGCCCATCCCTCAGGACCTCTGAAGTTTGCTCGAAACACACTGTGCTTCCCCTTCAGGTGAGTGGCCAGGCCTCTGCCTCTGAGAGCAGGGGCTTCTGCTGCAGAGCCAGAAAGTACTCAGAGCTTCCGGGTTGTCTTGTCTGCTCAGCTGAACCTCTAGGATGACAACGGTGGCTCTGCCCTGTCCTCTGGCACTTGGGCCCCTTCTTCATGACTCCAGGGACACCATTTACACTGTCCCTTTAAGCAGCGTGCAACCTTCATGCCCCATAGGATCCTTCCCAACTCCACTGCACAAAGATACGGACAAGCTCTACCTGCAGGTGAGCAGGGTAAATACATGTGCCGTTAGTGAAGCCAGCCTAACCTATACTGTCATGTGAAGGCTCCAGCCTTTTAGGGGTAATGTGACTTCTGCTTGGATGTCTGCTAAGGGCAGGGTAAAGATAGCCCCTTGCTCTGTACCCTCCTTTAACATGTTCTGGAAGGTGACCACTGAAGTTGCCAGTTTGTCCCGTCTTGGGCATTTTTTGTACATCTGCAGTTGACTAACTCCTGTTTCGTTCTCCTCCTGGGTCTGTTAGCAAGATCTTTTTCTCACCAGGGCCTTTGCTAGCCTCGACGGGCCCTAGTCTCAATGAGCACCCTGACCAAGCCCATCTAGGCTCCTCATGGCCTCTAGTGCCCCTGCCCTATCCCCTCACATTGAATCTTCCTGGTGGCTCATGGCTCTCAGACCTCCATACTCATCAGAGCTGTATGCCAAAGGATGCGTGCTAGACTTTCCTGGCTGTGCCCTGCAGCCATCCTGATTCACCTAAGCCAAGTGGTTCTCAACCGGTGGGTCTCCACCCCTTCAGTACCGTCAGGAAACACAGATACTTAACATTACAATTTGTAACCATAGCAAAATCACAGTTATGAAGTAGCAATGAAAATAGTTTTATGGTTGGGGGGGGTTGCCACAACATGAGGGACTATATTAAAGGGTCGCAGAATTGGGAAGGTTGGGAACCACTGACTTAAGCCATCTTTTCCTCAGCCAGCTATTCCAACATGTCCTCTTTCCATCCAGATCCCAACCTGGAAGTCCCAGAGTCTCCTGTCCCCTCACACCACCTCCAACCCACAAAGCACGTTAAGTCACTGTGAGTCACTGGCCCCAAGTGCCAGAAAATCAAGACACGTGGTTACAGCCTGTTGTCCCTCTTGCCCCTGCAATCACAGCCTGCCAGAGGTGGCTTTTTACTCCTCTGAGTGTAATCAGGTCATCTCTAGGTTAGGGTGGCTTCTCCGCTGACCTCACACGGAGGCCAAGTTAGCTAAGCCTTCTCGCAGTAAACCTACATCTGAGCACAAGGCTGTTGCATTGCTGAGCACTCCATGTCACGTGTCAGAGCTGGGAGTACTTGAACACTGCTTTAGCAGCTCCACCCTTCTCTGGGTAAGCGAACACTGGTTCTTAGAAAAGCAGTGGTCCAAGTTTATTCTGTCGCTGTGACCAACACTGTCACCAAAAGTGACCTATAGGAGGAAAGGGTTTGTTTCAACTAATGGATTACAGCCCATTACTGAGGAAGGCAGGGCGGGAACTTGAAGCCCGGCCTGCTTGCTATTGCACACAGCATCACCTCTGACAGAGGAACTCGCTCCACACCCAGGAGCAAGTAGAAGGAGGAGGGTGCCCTCCAGCTCACTCGGGCTCTTGCTTAGCTAGCGTTCTTATACAGCTCAGAACCACTTGGTTAGGGAACAGTGCAGCCATCGTTGGGAACGTGTGAGGATCAGAGTTTAGATCCCCAACACCCACATATATACCAGGTGGATTTGGGGGAACCTCCTGTAATTCTAAACTTGGAAAGCAGAAATGGGGGATCCTCAGAGCAAGCTGCCTAGGGAAACTAGCCGTATTGGGGAGCTCTGGGTTTGATTTAGAGACCCTGCCTCATCAAATAAGGTGAGAGAGCCATAAAGGATGATTTTACCTTGGGTCTCCACAGTACACAGACACACATACAGACACACACCACATCATACAGACACACATGCACACACACACAAACCACACCAACACATACAGACACACACCACATCATACAGACACACATACACACACACACATAAACCATACCAACACATACAGGCACACACCACATCACACAACACATGCACACACACACAAACCATGCCAACACATACAGACACACATCACATCACACAGACACACATGCACACACACATACAAACCATACCAACACATACAGACACACATCACATCACACAGACACACATGCACACACACACACACACACACAAACCACACCAACACATACAGAGACACAGACACACACCACATCACACAGACACATATACACATACACACACATCACACACATATACATATAACACACACAACACAGATGCACATTCACACATATCATACATGTACACATGCACACACACATACACACATACCACACATACACAACACACACACATGAAAAAGGGAAAAAAATATATATATATTAAAAAAGCAGGGTGGTTGGCTCCTGAGAAATGAAGTAGCCTGTTTGTCCCATCTTGGGCATTTTTTTTTGTGTGTGTGTGCATCTGCAGTTGACTAACTCCTGTTTCGTTTTCCTCCTGGCTCTGTTAGCAAGATCTTTTTCTCATCAGGGCCTTTGCTAGCCTCGATGGGCCCAAGTCTCAATGAGCACCTTGACCAAGCCCATGTAGGCTTCTCATGTCCTCTAGTGACCTCTGACCTCCACACACCCATACATGCAAGGATGGAGACACAAAGTCAGTTCCCCCTCTGCGTGCCCCTCTCTCACCTGGCTCAACGTGCCTTCTCATATGCCCTTCAAGGGGAGCAGCTGGCTAGCCTGCCACCCCCAGAGAAAACCACTCTCTCTGACAAGTCCTCTGAGCTGAAAGGCCATGTGGAACACAACACAGTCACCTACGATGAGTTTGTGTCCCTTGTGAATTGGGGGAGTGAGTTCAGGAATTGTTGGCCAAGGATCATAAAGATGCCCCCTTCCTTGCTAATTCAGATTCTTCCTGCAAGGCAGAGGGTGCCAAGCAGAGAGTTACCCCGGGCTTTCTATACAAAGCCCCTTTTATTTTCTCAGCAACGTGAAGTTCAAGCAGAAAGTTGCTGCTCCAACTTCAAAGCCTTCAGCTGATGAGGCCCCTTGAAGGGTTTCCAAGGCTTAGGAAAACCTCTCCCCTCCACCCCCCTACACACACACACACACACACACACACACACACACACACACACACACCCTGGGCTCATGGTTCCGCAACAGCTTCTCTACAGGCAGGGTGACACAACGCCTACTTTCCTACCTATGATTGACAGTACTAAAGAGTTCTAATTATTCAGACTGCTGAGGTACATTTCCTTTCTCCAACAGAGATGTCACAGCTCCCACCAGCTTGCCTTCCCCCACTGAGTGGTAATCTTAGGGGAAGGGGCAGCCAAGCCCTGTCACCAAGTTCCCCAGAGACACCTTATTGGCCCTTTTTTCCCCCCACTGCCGAATGACAGGGAGCCAAGCTCTTTGTCTTTGAAGCCAAAATTTGAAGGCCAACTGGTTATAAGGACCAGAGTGTAGGGTCCAGTGTGGGACCATGGGGCCATTCCCTCCAACCCCTGGGCAGCACAGATGCCCCCTTCCCAGCATGCACATATGGTGCACCCATCATTTGAAAGGCTTCCCTACCTAGGTCTACATGATCATAGCCATTGTAGCCTTGCTGTGTACCCTGGCCAGGAGACTCCCAGAACTTATGACCCTTCAAGAGGAAGGACTCCTTGCCCTGGAGGCTCTCTGAACACAGAGCTCCAGCTCTTACAGAGTGAGGAGCACTTTTTAAAGACATATCTGCCAAGCTCAGCTTTTAGCCTCAGCTGCGAACTAACCTTGTTTAGAAAGTGACTCTGTGTGGCCAAACATGGAGAGTCCAAGACCAGCCAAAGCTACATAGAGAGTCCATATCAAAAAAATGAAGAAATCCTAGAGGCTAGGATCGTAGCTCGGGTGGCAGAGTGCTTGCTTAGCATGAATGGAGCTCGAGGTTCGGTTCCCCAGCACAGCATTAACCAGCTCTGGTGTGATATCCCACACCCGTAATTCCAACACTTGGGAGATATGGACGGGAGGATCTGGAGTCCAAGGCTATCCTGTGTGACATATTAAATTTGAGGGCAGCCTGGGCTACTTGTTTTAGAAAGAAGCGGAGGAGGCAGAGTGTCAGCATATCTATCAAGAGCCAGCCACATAGGCGCCTTGTCTGTCACTGTACCTGAGATCTGGGAGCTGGGCCAAGTAGAGAGAGGGAAAAGGACAGAGAGTGGGAGAGAGCAGGAAAAAAGGGAAAGAGAGGGGAAGGGGGAGGCGTCTGCAGCGTAGGGGATGTCAGCTGAGGCGTGTGGCTGGGGGCTCCCCAGGAGCATCTTGGGTAAATGTAGGTGTGGGAGGCTCAGGAGAGGTAGCATTCCCTGTACTGGGCATGAGTTGGGCATCTTGATGTTCACTCTGCCTGTGTCCTGTAGGTGAGGGGAAATTAATAAGCCTCCCTCTGTAAGAGCAGATGGAGGGGCACAGAGACGTTCAGAGGCTTGCCCAAGCCACACAGCCGCTCTGCAGAATGATGGGACTAGAATGTAGGTCTGTGTAGATTCCAGTCCAGGCTCATCATTCTTCCCTTGAAGCTCCCTGGAGGCCTCACGGTGTGGTCTTCACTGGAAATGAACATGTCTCAAGATCCACTGGATGGACTGACTGAAGCTGGGTGGTTATCTGAGCCAGTTGCCTTCCACTGGGCGGGGCTCCCTGGAGGATGTGGGAGGGGCTCCCTTGGGGATGTGGGAGGGGCTAGGCTATCATCAGGCCAGGATCCTAAAAGGACTTCCTGACTACAGAACCCCACTGGGCAGGCCTTGAAAGCAGGCTGGAGCTCAGCCCTGCTTAGAAGGCCCTGGTCTCTTTTCCTGCTGTTCCCAGGGGAATCCGGCTGGCCAAGGAGAACCAGGGCTGAGGGCGACACCAGGAGCAAGAACAGGTGTGAGATTAGCTTTGAGGCTAGCCTTGAGACTGAGCTGTGGCTGGGAAGAACAAAAGGGCATGCCCGACTGGCAGAAACTGGAATAAGCAAAGACAGCACCTCCCCGTGGAACTGGGATTTAGAATATTGTACTTTGCGGGGACAGCGTGGTTTCTATAATTTCGCACTGGGATGACTCTCTTAAGCAGGTGACAGACCTGTAGTATATTTTTTCACACCATATTTTTAAACTGATCTTTCCTCGTTCCCCCTCCTCATCTTCTTCCTCTTCTTTATTTTTTGCCTCATTAGCATTCATTCACAATAGCATCTGTGACATCAAAGGTCTGGAATATGTGTTATTTTTTTCTAATGTATTAAAATAGACATCCAACTGCTAAAATTAAACCTTCATCTCCCAGGGCTTGGGAGGCAGAAGCAGGCAGATCTCTGTGAGTTCAAGGACAACCTGGTCTACACAGAGAACTCCAGGATTGCCAGAGCTGTATATTGAGGTCCTGTCTCAAACAAAAACAAGATTCCTTCTTGACATTTTGGCTTAGATGTGAGCCAGGTGTGTGGTCATTGCTCAGAGCCATAACTGAGTGCCTGCTGTGTGTGGCCCAGACTGAGCTCACTACAAGATTGGTATGGCTTCCCTGCAAAAGGCACTATCCCATAGAAGGCCCCCCAAAGATGCTCCACTCACCCTCAAGATGCTTCAAAAGTGGAACCTGGTGACTGCTCAGTGCCTAGGCTGTGAATACTGGGTGGGGTCAGCTGAGGAGGGCCTTCTCCATTCTATAGAACAAGGACTCTGGAACTTCAGGGTGCTTCTGTGTCATTTGGGCATGCGCAAGGGGACAAGGATACTGAGTCAGCTTGCTGAGTGTTGGACCACACTGCTAAAAGATTGCAGTGGATTCCGTTGGCCCAGAGTGGGACCTGGGAACTGTATTTTCAAGAAATGACCCAGGAGGGGCTGGAGAGATGGCTCAGTGAGTAAGAGCACCGACTGCTCTTCTGAAGGGCCAGAGTTCAAATCCCAGCAACCACATGGTGGCTCACAACCATCCATAATGAGATCTGATGCCCTCCTCTGGAGCGTCTGAAGTACTCCAGAAGTTACAGTGTACTTACATATAATAAATAAATAAATCTTTAAAAAAAGAAAGAAAGAAAGAAAGAAAGAAAGAAAGAAAGAAAGAAAGAAAGAAAGAAAAGAAAAGAAATAACCCAGGAACTCAGTGACCTCCCACACCATCAGTGGATCTGACATAAGTGATTGTTGAGTCACACTTTGAGGACTTCATCCCAGACTCAAAAGTGCCTTCCCTTCCAGCACACTCAGCTGTGTGGCCTTGTCTCAGTCACTTAGCCTTTCTGTGCCTGACGAGGACAGTGTTGGTGGCAACGGTGAACTGTGGAACAGAGAGGGTTTTTGAGAGCATGCTCGTCAGGGAGAGATTCTAGAAAATGCGGTGGCTTGATTCCTTGAGCATAAGGTGATGCTCGCTCTCCCTATCCCCCACCCCCACCCTGCAACCTCCCTGCCCCTGCCCAATGTCACTGACATTGTCCTTAGTCATAAACACACAGGCTCCTTAACCTCCAGGGCTGAGTGAGATGAGTTTCAACAGTCGGGACACTGTCATATGTGTGGCTTACTGTATCAAATGTCATTATCATTGGTAGAGAGAGAACCCTACACTCTTTCTAGAAGATCTGTTGGGCATGTGGACCATATGCAGGAACGTTGTGAACACCCTCATGCCAGACTCTGTGTCAGCAAGACCCTCTAGGCAAGCAGCCAAGCACATGATAGGTCCCATGCTCTTGGTGGCTCCAACGCCTCTCATCCATCCATGAAAATGGGTGGGCCCGAGGGACCCCTTGCTCCCCTCCCCTCTGACTCTCCAGGGCCCTGTCCAGCTCCTTCATGAAGTAGCAGTCAGCCTAACCCCGCCTCTTCTGGTCCCTTACAGATGTCCTGGCGACCGCAGTACCGCAGTTCCAAGTTTCGGAACGTGTACGGGAAAGCGGCCAACAGGGAGCACTGCTTTGACGGGATCCCCATCACCAAGAATGTACATGACAACCACTTCTGCGCAGTCAACGCCCGCTTCCTGGCCATAGTCACTGAGAGCGCGGGAGGTGGCTCCTTCCTTGTCATCCCCCTGGAGCAGGTGAGTGGCCCTGGTTGCCCTGAGATTCTGGGTGAGAACAAGGCTGGACCTGGAAGGCTTGAGATCTGTTTTCTGTGCACCTAGACGGGTTCCTGCCTGGAGGACTGATCACACCTGTCTCTGGGGACAGCTTGGGCCCTGCCATTCCATCTCAGTGTCCATTTGGTATAGAGCTGGGGGACAGCAGGGACCGTTCTGGGTACTTTTGGATCTGCATAAACCTGTACACTTCGGGAATTACCCTCTGCTGGGAGGCTGGCCGACATCTGCCATCTGCTGGGCCCTGGTGCCCACTTCCCGCCTGGAGGCTCTCACCACCTGGTTGCTTACATGACTGCCGCAGGTTAAACCCACAAAGCTTGCTGCTGCGATTTTGTCGATTTTTGTCGATGTAGCCATTCAGGCACAGTCCCAGGAGGCCCGTGGGAGGTCACGCGCCTCAGGCAAAGTGCTTGCTGTCCGTTTTGCTTGTTTATGCCTGAGTTCCTGTTCCTAGCCTGACTCATCCCAGCTCTGGGAGGAGGACCTCATATTAGAAAACACTGGTTCTAGAACTGCAGTCAGCTGGTGGTGGGACAATTTCCAGGCTTTCCTCCCTCGGAGGGAGCACAGTCTTGGGGATGCATAGAGCAGGTCTCTTTCCCACCACAGGGCCAGCTACAGTGTCCCTGAGAACAGAGCTGGATCTCAGGAAGGTCTAAGGAACAGTGACTTAGAGGCTGGAGGCATAGGCTTTCCCACTGGCCAGCCAAGTGGCCTTCTGGTGTCTCTCAACGTTTCTGCCCTTCAGGTCCCTGTTCTGATAAAGCAGGGTCATAGTTCCTCATCCTGCATTGGCCAAATGGGTCTCAAGTAGGACAGTCGTGGATGTTGCCCAGGAGCTGCACTGGAGGTAGCTTGGTGACAGTCACTCCAGAGCCGTATGGTAGAGGTGGATTGCTGCTTTCTTAGTAGAGTCGTCAGTTCTGCTTATGGATTTCTGAGATGCAGCTTGCCTTGTCTTCCAGAGGAGATCGGGTCTCTGTGATGGGGGCTAGCTCAACTCCTGATAGCTGTGTGGGCTTGTGAACCCCTGAGATGGGTGAGACAAACCCACTGCCTGCACCATGTCACCTTCTGTTCCACAACTCACAAGAGTCAACACTTAGTACCTTTATGTACAGAAAAAAGTTCTAGATAGAGTGACGCTATAAATGGTTAAGGTGGGGGAGGGGCGAGGGGCTAGGGAAAGGAGGAAGGGAGCGGAGAGGGCCTGGCAGGTGGTGGACATCGATAATCCCAGAACCTGGGAGGCTGGAGCAGATACGTAAGTAAGATTTTTATCAGAGCAAGGGAGGGAGGAATGGAATAGAGAAGAGTGCTAGAATATCAGAAAAGGAAGTGGAAAACATTTTAAAGTTTTTTATGTTAATTTTAAAATTATATTTATTACTTTGCGTCTGTGTGCATGTATGTGGTGTGGGGATGTGTGTGTGTTTGTGTTGTGTATATGTGATGTGTGTATGTGTGTGTGTAGTGTGTATATATGCATATATGTATGTGGTATGTGTAAATGTATGTGGTGTGTGTATATGTGATGTGTTAGTGGTGTGTATGTGATGTGTGTATGTTGTATATGTGGTGTGTATATATATGGAAATGTATGTGTGTGTGTACATATGTGTGTGTGTTTTGTGTATGTGTGTGTATGTGGTCTGTGTGTGTGCATGTGTGTATATATATATGTGTGTGATGTGTGTATGTGGTTTGTGTATGTGTTTAATGTGTGTATAGATGTGTATGATGTTTTAGCGGTATGTATGTGATATGTGTATATGGTGTGTACATATATGGTGTGTGTGTGTGTGTCTGTGGTGTTTGTGTGTGTGTGTCTGTGGTGTGTATGTGGTCTGTTTAGTCTGTGGAGTGTGTGGTCTGTGTATGTGTATATGTGTGCATGTATATACATGTGTGTGTATGTGGTATGTGTGGTCTATGTATGTGTATATATGTATGTATGTGTATGTGGTATATATGTATATGTGATGTGTTAGCAGTGTATGTGTGTGTGTGTGTGTGTGTGTGTGTGTGTTATCATCTGAGCTATGATGCATGTGTGGGGTCAAAGTTACCTTTCAGAAGCCGGTTCCTTCCCTCTATCATATAGGTCCCAGGTAATGATTCAGGTCATCAGTGGTTGACAGCAAGCCCCTTCATCCACTGAGTCACCTCACTGGCACCGGGAGAACCTTTTAAAAAATCATGCTGTGTGGAAAGGCTTGGTATGTCAAAGCATCTCCCCAAACCGTCAGGGAAGCGATAGATACAATAGAATGTATTTTTAAACAACTAAGTTCCTGTACTACAGTGGGGCGCTAAGCAAAGTTAAAAGGAGACCCGTGTTTGAGCAGAATGTTTTCAGTACATACTAAATGAAAGGTTGTATTTGGAACACAGAAAGTTCCAGAAGAATCAGTACAAAAGGAAAGTGAACAAAAGACCTGCATAAGCAATTCACAGAAGACGGACATTTCCTAGAGACCGAGGAGGCTGTGGAGTGGAGAACAGGTATGCAGCCCTGTGGAGACATAGCACGAGTAAGGTGCCAGAGACCCCTGTTCACCTCTGAAGACGCATGGCTACCAGCCAGCGGTCCATCTCGGGCATCTGTCCAGCTGGACTGTCCTCAGGAGTATGTACAATGTTAGCAGACAGATGTGGAAGCACGAGCCTGTGACCCCCCCAGCACTGGGGAAAAAGAGAGGGTTACATACCAAGTTCCAGACCAGTTGGGACTATAGCAAGGCTGTGTCTTCAACTAACAAACAAATGAATAAATGAGATGTCACACATGGTAACAGACATCTAGAATCCTAGGGCTCAGGAGACTGAGGCAGGAGGATCACATGTTCACGCTTGCCTGAGCTACACAGAGAGGCACTCAAATTTGCAGACTAAAAAAAAAAAAATGAAACAGGGTCTCACTATGAATAACTCTGGGCAGGAATTTTTTATGTGAACCAGACTGACTTCAACTCACATTGATCTGCCTGCCTCTGCCTCCTAAATGCTGGGATTAAATGTGTGTCCACCTTTTTTACAGCATTTTTAACCTCCAGACATCATCACCACCACCACCATCATCATTTTCACCAGTTTTAAAACAAAAACCTCTCTGTTAGGTTGTGTCTTAGTATTCCATTGCTGTGAAGAGACACAAGCGGGGGGGGGGGGCAGAGAGAGAGGCAGAGAGAGAGAGTGCACTGGACCTAGCATAGGCTTTTGAAACCTCAAAATCCACCCCCATACATCCTCCAATAAGGCCACACTTACTCCTAATCCTATCAGAGTTCCACTCCCTGATGATTTTTTTTTAAAGATTTATTTATTTATTATATGTAAGCACACTGTAGCTGTCTTCAGACACTCCAGAAGAGGGAGTCAGATCTTGTTACAGATGGTTATGAGCCACCATGTGGTTGCTGGGATTTGAACTCCAGACCTTCGGAAGAGCAGTCGGGTGCTCTTACCCACTGAGCCATCTCACCAGCCCACGCTCCCTGATGATTAAGCACTCAAATATATGTGCTTATGGGAGCCATTCTTATTCAAAACATCACAAGTTGCTTAAAAGCTTCCAAATTCTGTACTCTGTTCAGAGAAGTTGCCCTCCCTGAAAACTCACACACACACACACACACACACACACACACACACACACCCTCTCAACTTCATCTGCTCACCTTCGTTGGGTACCACTCATGGGGAACAGGTACCCTGATTCACAGGCATGCTGTAATAGTGAAATTTTGCATGCACCCTGCAGGCCTGTCATGGAGGGAGCCGCAGGCACGGCTCCCTTCTGGGTCCTGTGCTCTTCAAGACAGGCCCTATTCAGTGCAGTCTCCGATCACTTTCCACACTTGTGGATGAGAGGAACTCTAAAAGGCTTTCCTGTGCATGGATTGTATCTGTCATCCGTGAGCGTGTTCATCACAACATGAAGTCGGCTTGGGCTGGGGATGGAGCTCAGCTGGTGGGATGCTTGTCCAGCATGCAGGAGGCCTTGATCTCAGTACCCAGGGCTGCACAGACACAGTGTCGTGTTCACAGCACGGGCTTGTAGTCCCGGTTCCCAAGAGGTGGGAGGATCAGAAGTTCAAGGTTATTCTCTGCTACCCTGGGCTATATGAGACCCTGTCTTCCAAACTAGAATCTTTAAAATATGTATCCATGAAGTAAAGTCATAGCAAATTCATTTCATGTTTCATGTCCTGGGACACATGTTTTTATGAAAAACAATATTTTAGTGAGAAAGAGTTAAAAATAGTGAAAAATAGCCAAAAAAAAAAGTTAATGGGGGGGTGGGGGGTTTACGAGTGAGGCTGGGTGGTAGAGCCTAGCATATAGAAGGCTCTGGGTTAGATTCCCAGCACTGAAAAGAAAAGTGATTGAGAAGAACGGCACTGTTTTCTACTTTTCCAAGTCCCTCTGGCTGGTCGGAGCACAGATGGACTCTCACTTCTGCTTCTGCATTCCGCCCGTGGCTGTATTGCATGAGAAAAGAAAACCCATAGACTCTTGAGAGACTAGGCAAACAGGAATGTGGTGTTTGAATGCTGTGCCGAAGGTAATTTTGATTTCATGAATTCCCTGAAAAGTCTTGGTTTTTATTCACATTTTATTTATTTGAGGGAGGAACCTACAGGTGTCTTGGTGTGCACCTGAAGGTCAGAGGACAACCTACCGTAGCTGGGCTTCTTCCGACATCATGTGGGCCCAGAAATCGAACTCAGTGCCTTGAGCAGCTAAGACATCTAATTGGTCCCTGGGAAGGTCTTGAGAAGCCCATTCGACCTCAGACCACATTTTGGAAATCACCCATGCAGAAGGACACTAATGAAAGAGAACTATTTGTGATTTGTAAAAATAAAAAGCATGCTTGGTCTCATTAGAAACACCAAAGCACTAGTGATATTAGTGCACGCCTTTAATCCCAGCACATGGGAGGCAGAGGCAGGTGGATCTCTGTGAGTTTGAAGCCAGCCTGGTCTACAGAGTGAGTTGCAGGATAGCTAGGGCTACACCGAGAAACCCTGTTTCAGGAAGGGGAAACAAAACAAAACAAAGCAAAGCACCACGTATGCATCTAGAAAAACCAAAAGGATGTTACTAAGGATGAGTTCTACTTTTTACATCTTTCTTCTTTCTCTATGATGTCGTTTTATAATGAGCACTTAAAGCATTCATGAGTAGAAAAGGCATTGTGTAGGGGGAAAAAAATGGAGCGCTGAGAATATAACTCAGTTGGGCAAGTGTGCCTAGCATGCAAGAGCCCCTGGTCCATCCCTTGGGAGATGGAAAAGTCCAAAATCATCCTTGGCTACATAACAAGTTTGAGGCCAGCCCATCGGAATTCAGGGAGGTCAACCCCATCTTCCATGCATGAAAACTGAGGCTGCAGAGACAGCAGGAGCTGGATTCGTGGTCAGCAGCTTCCAGAGCTGCTCATCAAAGCCAGCTCTCCTACTCTGCATCCACACTGCAGTACCCTGATGCCGACCGCTGATGGACACGCCCTTTTGGCTCTGGGTGGGTCTGGAGGAGGAGCCAGTCTTCTCAGACTCTTGTTCAGCCTCTGCTGTGGTGGCCAGAGGCTGATGTTTTTCTGGTTAACATGCAGCTCCCTGCTCCCACATCTCAGGAGCAGAATGTTGAGCTGCAGATGGACCAGTAGTCAGCACCCGGATTGCCTGGCACAGGGTTGGGGCTTCATGAATATTGTAGGACCTAGGCACTGTGCCCAGCACTTCATTAACCATCCAGCCACCAGGGCCACACCCCTTTTTTGCTGCACTCCCCAGGGTTGAACCAAGCCCCAAGAAGACCAGGGTTGGAAGCACAGGTCCTGCCAGCCACCAAGTGTCAGCTGGAGGGAAGGAAGGACCCTAGCCTGGATGCCAAGTGTCTAAGTTTTCCCCAGAGCCAAGCAGGCACTGTATAGCAATCACCTGTACTTTTCAAGAGTGTAACACACTGTGAAAATGCTGGGTTGTTTTTTGTTTGTTTTTTTTTCCATTTTACAGAGGAAGAGACAAAGGCACAAAGAAATGGACTCCCCAATTCTGCACAGTACACAGCCCAAATTTAAACCCCCAGTTCCCCCAGATGCACGCCTAGTCACCTCACAGAGGGTTAGAAAGCACTTTGCAGTCTTCGCCTGTATTACTGTGATTGGAATACAGAATTCTTGCTGCCTGGCTCTGTGGAAGCCACTGAGCAGAGACAGGAATTGAATCCAGCTGTTGGGGAAGCCAGAGATCTCCACATCTGAATGGCAGCTCCAGTTTGTATATTTTACACCAGAACAGAGGCAGTCTATCACCCATTCCAAAATTTAGTTGTGTCTCTCTGGGCAGGTTGTCAGTCTTGTCTCTCTCACTATCTCTTTCTTCATATTTGTATACCTTATGAATCTCTCTCCTGCCAGGTGGTGTCTGGCTTTAATCCCAATGCTTAAGAGGCAGAGGCAAGCAGATCTCTGAGTTCAAGACCAGCCTGGCCTACAGAGCTAGTTCCAGGACAGCCAGGGCTACACAGAGCAACCCTGCCTTGGGGGAGGTGTGTGTCTCTCTCTCCTATCTCTTTCTTCACTTCCCTTATTATTGTGTCTGTGAATCGGGGATTTCCAAATATCCAAGGCCACTGAGTCTCACTCTCCTGAGCTGTTCACAGTGTGTATGTGCAGGTTCCTTCCTGCAATCCGAGGTACAGATGTGATCCTATAATATACAGTATAAATGTCCCTGTCACTGTTACTCTAGGGAGCTTCTACCAGAGGCCAGGGGACCAGGTGGACGGATGAAGCATTAGTGCCAATTGGCAAGGAGAGACAGGGAAGGGGTCCTGGAGAGGAAGCCAGGCAAGTTGACTTAAGTCCTTCAGCCACAGTGCAAGGACTGGGTCCTCAGGACTATGCTGGGAGCCTTGAATTCATGTGCCCCCAGGTCTGGTCTTCCAAAGACCCTGTGGGTGTCCCATAGGTGGATCTGGTGGGTAGGCCTCACCAGGTGGGCCATGCACCTGGCTCCGGGCATCATTCTTCGTCAGGTGGATGAGCATTTGGATTTGAATCAGCAGTGCTCCCCACTAATGGGTAACAATGGTGGGGTGTGATTGCACCCTCCATACACAGGAGCCTCTGGCTACATACTCTCAGCTGTCATTCATCTCTGGGCGGGGCCAAACTCACAGCTTCACTGCAGCTTGCTCAGCATGCCATGGCTCAGTCAGCTGAGACGTCTGGTCTTTGGCATCAGGGAAATGCAGCCCACATCCTGTGACCTGGGTTTCACTGGTCTAAGTCAGCTTGGACTATGTTAGGTGGTACTCCTGCCTCTATCTCCCAAACGCTGAAACTGTAGCTATAGCATACGGAGCCTGGCTCCGTGGTCTCCTCTTGGCTTTTCTTTGTCTGTGATCTCGGGAGGAGGCACAATCCACCCAAACTCTGGAGCAGGGGAGCAGCTCAGATGGCTTTGGGGACAGACACCTGTTCCAATCTCTGTCATGCCACTCAGGTGCTGGGTGACCTCCAGAGTCACTTCTTATGCCCTGGTTTTTCTGTCCACAAATTGATAAAGTTGGACCCCATGATCTATAGAACTCAATGTAGCTCTTACATTCTGGCCCTTGCTAATCCCATTTTATTCAGAGATGCCTTCACCGGTGTTGCAAGTTGGTGTTGTACAGTAGACAAGGATGGCTGCTCCCTCTCAAGACCAATCTCAAATGCCAGCTCTGTGAAACCTGTCCAGCCCAATACCCAGCTGCAGATAGTCTGTCTCCCCTGCTAGAGCACTTGCCTGACTCTATTCACCGTACGGTTATACCATCTATGTGTTCACCCATCCACCCACCCATCTACCCGTTCACCCATCCACCCACCCATCTACCAGTTCACTCATCCACCCACCCATCTACCCGTTCGCCCATCCACCCACCCATCTACCCGTTCGCCCATCCACCCACCCATCTACCCAACCCCACCCCACATACCCAGCCATCCCTCCATCCAGATCCATCCAGCAAACACTTACTGAGTACCCACTGTATTTCAGTCACAGCTCTTGCTCAGTTTCGGTGGCGCATGCCTCTAATTCCAGCATTCAGAAGGCAGGCAGGCAGATCTCGGTGAGTCCGAGGCCAGCCTGGTGAGCTTCAGATCGGAGTCAGACCCTGCCAAAACCCAACAAGAAACAGTTCCTACACCAGGGATGAACATAAACAAGGCCAGGTCCCTATCCACATGCAGTTCAGTCTAGTTGGCTGCTGTGGAGGGGAGGACGTGTCTAATTTGCACAGTGGCAAAGGACCAGCAATGGATGGGTTCACACCTGGCACCTTGCACTGACCTGAGGCTGGACCCAGAGGCATGGTCCCTACCTCCCCTTACAGACTGCCTGCTAACCCAGCAGCAGGCTTTACTATGGAGTTGGCAAAAAGCCACTGAGCCAGGCAGCACCATGGCTCAGAGCCTGCTGAGATACCCAGCCTACTGTCAAGGACCACAGCGAGGTCATCCTTCCTGCTGCCCCGAACCTCTCCCATGCCAGATCTTGGTAGCTTAACACCCACCTCCCCTAAGTTAGGTCTGAACTACTTCCCACTTAGGCAGCCACCCACTCCCACCCTCCCTTCTCCCAGGGAATTCAGAGAGCTTTTCCAAATCCATTTCCCCAGCTTTCCTCAGTCATCCTTTGTTCTTCAAGCTGCCTTCCTTCCTCTTGGTGCAATTTACATCTCAAGGCTTGTGACAGGCTGAGTACAGTAGGTGACTTTGGGAAAGGGGGAGACTTGGGGAGAGAGAGAGAGAGAGAGAGAGAGAGAGAGAGAGAGAGAGAGAGAGTTAGAAGTTCCAACTTCACTGCATTCGGGCTGAGGCCTGAGATTGACAGCTTTGTGTTTTTCCCTTTTTTGGAAGAATAGCTGCTTATTTTGGGGGGAGGGGGAGGGAAGGCAAGCCCTTCCTCGGAGATGGAAGCATCTCTCATTCATTCTATTTCAGTTATGAGTGAGATGAGGTACTCTCTGGATTTGGGGGTCCCCAAGACAGGGATGCAGCGTGGCTAGAGCGTAAGTATCCTGGGACGTCTGAGTATTTGTCTGCTGAGCCAGTCCCTGTACCAAAAAGGCCTTCCCATTCCCCACAAAGCCAAAGTCTAGCCGCAATAGCACCGCTCCCCAGGGACCGTGAACCTAACCTGCAGTGCTGCATCCAGATTGTGGATGCTCCCTCTGCCCAGGGCTCAGGCCTGGACTGTGAAGCCTTTTGCTAGTCTGGTTTACTCCCCATTTTCTGAGGCATTTGGGGATCATAGCCCCAACCCCTAGTTGTACAACCCTAGCTCCTTTGCCTCAGTTTCCCTGTATGCAAACCCTGGTGTTCCTTGTTTCTCAGTGTGTCATGATGATTAACTGAGGTGTTGCATAAAACGTCTGACACCCAGTCTGCCACGCGGCACGGCACGTGCTCAATAACCAGGAGCTACCTCGATGCAAGGGCTTCTGCTCATCCCCTCTCCCAGCGATGGCCACTGCGCTTTGATGGGCTTTGAAGCCAGAAAAGGGGAGGCCTGACTGGAACAGTCCCCGAGGATCTCTGTCCATGGGAACTCACTGCCCAGAGAAGCACACACACACACACACACACACACACACACACACACACGAATCCATTTTTGTCTGAAGGGGGATTGCAGAGAGGGAGTTAATGGTTCCAAGGTTGTGGCTGCCATGGTTGGATGCGGGGAAACGGAAGGTTTGAGGAGCCTGGTGGTGCCACTGCAGGGCGAGCTTCTTTGAGGAGTGGCTGCCTGGCCACCTGGCTTACAAGGTTAGGGCACAGAAGGGCTTTAGCGCAGCCTCTGGATGTGCAGTCCTCAGGTCTACGCTTCCATCCTATTGTGAGATAAACTCCGGGTGGGTGGGAGAACAGGGGTAGGGTCAGGGCCTCACTGAACCTGCAGATGGAGGCCAACCCCGAATCTGACCTGAATTGGAGATTCTCTGTTCCGAGATGGCCTGATGCCGCCACAGGATCCTCCCTGTGCACCTCACAGAGTCCCAGTCTGACCCCCAAGAGGTGTGTGGTCTGGAAGAGTGCATGGCACACCTGGGCACTCTCTGTCTCCTTTCCAGGAATTCTGTCTTTGATCCCTTCTGAGAGTTCCGTGTCCTTCTACAAAGGTGTTAGAAATGACAGAGGTGTACCTTCTTCCCCAGGGAGCGTGCATGCACTAGGCTAAGGTCAGGAGTCCCAAAGGAGTTGCTGATGAACTTCCAGATGGCAGTGAATTGTGCCACCTGGGCAGCCATCCCCAGCCCCTGGGAGAGGGAGACAGAGAACATGCACACTCACACACTCACCACCCACTCCACCTGAGCCTCAGCAGCCTCAGTTGCTTTCCCAGAGTTTCAAGGAACGAAAGTGACATAGGCTCTACAGAGTGGGATGGGAACTGAACATCTTCCCATGAGGCCTCAGCAAGACTTCAACCCTGTTCCTTCCCTGCCAGCGAACAATAGCTGCCTGTGTGCCTCTCCTGAGAACACCCAGGCCAGGGCTAGCCTGGGGGCACTTTCCATTTCTGGCTGTCCCTCCTCGGGCCCCTGCCCCCACTTCCATCCCAAGGCTTTTAAAGTCATCCTGACTTCTGGGGGGGAGAAGGGCAGCCTCTCAGAATAAATGCTTGCTCGGCGCCATCCACTCTCTCGAGTCTCCTC
The DNA here is from genome assembly GCF_900095145.1 of Mus pahari. Classification (NCBI taxonomy): domain Eukaryota; kingdom Metazoa; phylum Chordata; class Mammalia; order Rodentia; family Muridae; genus Mus; species Mus pahari. Next base: position 57,399,823 of record NC_034599.1, on the reverse strand, counting down.
TGCCCCCTCCCAGCTGTACTCATCAAAGACCTTGATTTTTAGTTGCTAAGCAACCTGTGCCTAAATTTCCAAGTGGGTCTTCAGGTGAATACAGGAGGAAGAAGACGAGGAAGCGGTGTTTAAAACGATACAGTTTATGTGTGGAGATGCCAAGGCCCCGAGAGGGTGAGAGACTCAGTGGAGGTTGCACAGCTAGTTAGTGTGAGTAAGAGTTAAGTGTGTGTGTGTGTGTGTGTGTGTGTGTGTGTGTGTGTGTGTGTGTA
>NC_034599.1:57365818-57398330 GCF_900095145.1 Mus pahari | reverse complement strand
CCAGCACTCGGGAGGCAGAGGCAGGAGGATTTCTGAGTTCGAGGCCAGCCTGGTCTACAAAGTGAGTTCCAGGACACCCAAGGCTACACAGAGAAACCCTGTCTCGAAAAACAAAACAAACAAAAAAAGAAAGAAAGAAAGAAAGAAAGAAAGAAAGAAAGAAAGAAAGAAAGAAAGAAAGAAAGAAAGAAAGAAAGAAAATATACCTTCAGGCTGGAGAGATGGTTCAGCGGTTAAGAGCACTGACTTCTAAGTTCAAATCCCAGCAACCACACGGTGGCTCACAACCATCCATAATGAGATCTGACACTGTATTCTGGGGTGTCTGAAGACAACTACAGTGTACTTATATATAATAAATAAATAAATCTTTTAAAAAAAGAAAATATACCTTCAATTTTCCTCAGAAAACTCATGGGCCTTAATGAGGAGTGTGTTGTTGACCCACCTGAGTTAAATGCCCCAGAAACAATCTCAGATAGGACATCCCTCAATAACACAGGGACAGCCAGAGACACCCTAGATGAAGGATTGTGGGAAGGTAGCATGGATGGTCTCAGTGCCCCACACCCCAGGAGTGTTCCAAGATGCAGAGCTGACTGGCAGTCAGAAAGCCTGACTTTTCTCTCAGGATCTTTGGAGCCTTGGGCAAGTCCTTTATCCCTCTGGGCTTCAATTTCCCTCTCTATAGAGTGAGCTCGGTGGTCCTCCAGGGTCTCGCTGGCTCTGACATCCTGGGAATCTGTGTTTCTCCTTCCGGGAGAGACAAAGCCCAGAAGCATGGCGTCTGTGCACCCTGGACCGCTGAGTAGGAACAGCTGGGGCCAGGCTGGCTGTCTCCCAATTGTTCAAGGGAATGGAGGAGGGCTAGATAGGGACCTCTCCAAAGTGACAGCCGGGTGAGGCTGGCTGCGGGCCTGGGCCACGCCTGCCATCTGGGCCTCCTTCCTGCCTTCCCTGCAGGGCGGTGGGGGTGTGGACCAGGCCAGGGCCAGACTGCAGCCTGGAGGAGGGGAGTGCCAGTGTGCTGGCTCGAGGATGTTAACTCTGCCATCCAGGTCTCAATTCTGGAGAGGAAGGGACCCACCATCCCGGGTCCAGTTAGGCCACTTGGTCAGTGGGCAACTTCTGAAGGTTGGTCCTCTCCTTCCACTGTGTGGGCGCCACTCCAGGAATCTAACTCAAGTCTTCGGGCCTGGCTCTAAGTGTGTTTACTGGCTCTGAGTCTTCTCTTTGCGCAGCCCTTCCCCAGGAACATCTGCCTGCAGAAGCACCACCACCTGGAACCCCGGCTACTCACGCACAGCCCTGGCTTCCAGATGCGGAACCTTCATGCGGCTTAATCCTCAAAAGCAAAGCACTCAGATCCACCATGGGAAGGCAACTGGTGTGATCAGGGGCTTCCCCAAGGTTTACACACACACACACACACACACACACACAGAGAGAGAGAGAGAGAGAGAGAGAGANAGAGAGAGAGAGAGAGAGAGAGGCAGACACAGAGAGACAGAGTTTTTTGTTTTTTTTTTACTTACAATAGCTTGACAAGTTTTTTTTTTGTTTTTTGTTTTTTGGGTTTTTTTTGTATGTGTGGGCTGGCAAAATAGCAAGTAAAAGGGCTTGCCCTGAAACCTGACAACTTGAGCTCAATCCCTGGGACCCATATGTTGGAAGGAGAGAACTGATTCCTAAAAGCTGCCCTCTGACATCACACTGTGGCATAGGTGTCCATATCACACAATGTAAACAAGCAAATAAATGGGAAAACAAGTAAGATTTTTTTTTTAAAGCTTCATGAGCTCAGTGGAACCTCTACTCCAGGGTTGGAATTCTGAACTTTGTCTTAATTAATTAATTATATATGTAAGTACACTGTAGCTGTCTTCAGACACACTAGAAGAGGGCATCAGATCTCATTATGAATGGTTGTGAGCCACCATGTGGTTGCTGGGAATTGAACTCAGGACCTTCGGAAGAGCAGTCAGTGCTCTTACCCGCTGAGCCAGCTCACCAGCCCTTTCTCTGTCTTTACAGTTGCCCACAGCACTCCCCCGTGAAGCAGGTCTATTGCTACAGCAGCCTGCATCTTGTGACCACCAAGGAGACTCCAGTGTAGCATGTGGCTAAGCTGTGATATTCAGGGGGTCAGCATGTCACTGTGTGGCTTATGATGGGCTGTCTGGCATGAAGGGGCACCTGCACACATGCTCTTTTTACACAGACACCTTGTTCTCTCTGCATCTTGCCGTCTTTCTATATACACTTGGCTCTCTGGGTAATAGTACTGAGGGGTTAGGTTACCTCAGGATTTAGAAGAAAAGAGGTGACTGACCATATGACAGAACAACTTGCCAGGCTGATTCCTTTCCTTCTGGAGTATATTAAAAACTCTCCATAGATCTCTTTCTAAAACAAGTTGTTATTTAGTATATGTGCATGTGGGCAGATGCACACCATGATACCAAGTATAGAGGCCAGAAGAGGGTGTGGGTGTCCTGTATTCCATTGTTCCTTTAATCTCTTGAGACAGGGTCTTTCACTAAATTTGGGGCTAGGCTGGTAGCCAGCAATTTCCAGTCATCCTCCTGTCTCCATGCGCACCCATACCACTGGGGTTACAGGCCTGTGTGTGGCCATATCTGGCTTTTTACACAGGTGCTGAGGATTCGAACTCAGGTCCTCGTGCTTGCACAGCAACTTTTCCTACCCACTGAGCCAGGTCCCCCGACCCGTGTAAGTCTTATACATTCCTTGTTTCATGCATTTGCCATTTGGTTGTCTTACTGCTGTATCTGCTCATTGGCGATTGCATCTCTGAAAGCCATGGGTAGAAGTACACTAGTATTAATATGTTGCCGGATTTACTAGCTGTTTATGGTAATTTTGTGTGGTTTCCTTGAGTTTTCTCTGGATCCTGGCATTTGCGAGTAGAGGCAGCTCTGCTGCTTCCCTAACTTTTAACATCTTTTTCTTTCCTAATTGCATCGGCTGGCGTCTCAAGCACTATGGCCATGGCCTGTTCCTAACTTTGATTGCAATGCATTCTTTACCCATCAGGCACGGGTGAAAAAGATAGATATGCACCTCAACATTTTATCGTTGATGTTTCAAGCACACTTCGATGTCTGAAGGATTTTATAATGAGCACCATCTAAATTCTACCTTAAGCAATTTTCTATCCTTGTCAGTGCCAGTGACAATGTGTTTGAAGAGGAGCAGAGTCTTTTCTCAATCATTATTATTAATTTATTTGTTTTACTTGCATGAGGTGTGTGCACGTGTGTGTGTGTGTGTGTGTGTGTGTGTGTGTGTGTGTGTGACTGTATGCATGAGGACACACTGTGTCAAAGGACAGCTTTGGAAACCGGTTCTCTCCTTCACTCCATGGGTGAGCCTTCATCTGTGCCATCTCACCTTGCCAGAGGTAGGGTCTTAAAGACAGTTTCCTGAGGGACATTTCCTGTAGTTGAGCCAGTCCTGGCATGTGATAAGTCATCAGGCTTTGCTCAAACATGTGGGTACCATGTGAGGCTATGGGGAGCTTAGTGCTTTGCCCTGGGAATGGAAGGTACGTCGTGTCAGACATAGAGCCTGGGCTTAGGACAAGATGGTGTGAAGTAATATTCAGGGGATGGGGATGAGGGACCTTCCCCCTCCCTGAAGTATCGGGGACTGGGCATGGAACATTCCAGAAGCTCAGCCCTCTCTGGGCAGCTGGTGGGAACTTCCTGTCTTCATTTGCTTCCCTTCCCCTGTGCCTCCCCAGCTGATTCTCTTGGCAGAATCCCAAAGACAAGGAAGTGGCCTGAGTAGGGTCTTCCAGCCTCTCTTAGTGAACTCGCCATGACTAGTGTGTGTGTATGTGGGTATGGGTGTGTGTATGTGGGTATGGTTGTATGTGTATGTGTGTGTATATGTGTATGTATGTGTATGTGTGTGTGTGTGTGTGTGTGTGTTAGTGTTGGAGGAGGATGAAGACACAGGTGAGCTTTGTGTCTCTCCCAGCCCTGGAATGAACAAGCAGCCTCACAGTTGTTCCAACTTCTTGACACTGAGACGCCATGTTAGCATCTAAAAAGTTCACATTCAAGGGTTGCCCAATTGAGTTGTGTAAAAACATAAAATCATGCCAGGCAGTGGTGGCACACGCCTTTAATCCCAGTACATAGGAGGAAGAGGCCAGGCAGACTTCTGAGTTCATGGCCAGCCTGATCTACAGACCGGGTTCTAGAACAGTCAGGGCTGCACAGTGAAACCCTCTCTCAGACCCCCACCCCCACATAGATAGGTACATAGATACATAGAGGATGATCGATAGGTAAGTGAGTGCGTAGATGGATGAGTGGATGAATGGATAAGAACACACAGGTTTTACTCAGGATGGGGTGTGGTGATCATACTACCAGAAACCACAACACGCCTGTGGTTATGGCTCTCAGCTCTTGCTCCCCAGAGGGAAAGGTTACCCTTCTCAGCTGAGAAGAACACTGCCCTTGTGGGCAAGTCTGGGCTCCCTGTCTTCAACCTAGCCCACCCAAACACTCATGCGGCTATTCCCACCCACCATATTTGGCATTTTTATGTCAGTGCAAGGGGATTTGAACTCAGGCCCCAGTGCTTGCACAACAAATGTTTGTTTGTTTGTTTGTTTTTTCGAGACAAGGTTTCTCTGTATAGCCCTGGCTGTCCTGGAACTCACTTTGTAGACCAGGCTGGCCTCGAACTCAGAAATCCGCCTGCCTCTGCCTCCCAAGTGCTGGGATTAAAGGCATGCGCCACCACGCCCGGCTCACAACAAATGTTTTATCCACAGTCACCTCCCCAGCACCATACTTTAATAACTTTTCTGAGTAATTTTACTCAGGATAATTGCAGTCGTGTATGCGGTGGTCCAGGGCCACCCATTACTTTGAAGTCCCTAAGGCTTCTAGTTCAAGCCCCTCATGGCTCCACCTCTTGCCTCTCCTGCCTTTGGTTCAGGTCAGAGGCTGAGCTCTCCTGGGCTACCCCATTTCGATGTTCTTCCTTGCCCATTCTGGGTCAGCTTGCTGCTTCCCACCGTGTCCCCTCCATGTTAGAGCTCAGCCTACCTCCAGCCTGGGCCTGCTATGATCAACCCCACAGAGCCAATGATGCTAGTTCTTTGAGGTTGCTGCTACACCAGGTCATCCATCCTTCCAGCTCCAGTGGCCAGGATGGGCTGGGACCCCAGGCACGGTTGCTGGAAGGAGACCTTTAGTGGCTGAGGGTGCTAAGGACTCTTGACCTCATCCAAGTCTGCGTGGTGACAGGGCTTAAGACTTCAGATCCTGGCTCGGTGAGATCAGCAAGCTTTGTGAACAGGGCAGGGTTTCTTGCAGCCCCCACCCACCCACAGCCACTCCCTCTGGGCCGACAGCCTCTTTGGAGGGCAGCACTTGAGTCTAGAAGCCAGGTTTGTCCTGCGATGGCCTCTCTGCTCCCTCTCAGCCTCATTGTGCCTTGTCTGTGGCATGGGAGTGTGTACAGAAGACAGTTGGTAAAATGATGTAGGAGCTAGTTCTGGACTGTACAAAAGAAGCTGCTAGAACCCAGGGCGAGCGAGTGACAGAGCAGTAAATAGCTTGTGTGGCCATAAAGGACATGGATGGTGAGTCTTAGAACCCCAATCCAGTCATTTCCTAGCCAGTTAGAACCTAAAACCTTAGCTTTCCGTGTGTGTGTGTGTGTGTGTGTGTGTGTGTGTGTGTATGTCTATCTGCATGTGTGTATGTGGACTTGTATATGGTTGTGTGCCAGAAGGTGACATCTAGTGTGTCCCCCTTAATCACTGAACGTGGGGTGCCCAGTTCAGGTAGGCTGGCTGGCCATTAGATTCCAGGGATCTACCTGTCAGCACCTTACCAGAGCTAGAATTACAGATAGCTACCGCTTGGCTTGCCATGTGCCTTCTAGGGGGATTGAACTTGGGTCCTTATGCTTGGGGAGCAAGCACTGACTGAGCCCTCTCTCTAGTCCTGTCTCTCTTCTGCCTGTTTGAGACTGGGGCTCACTATGTAGCCCTGCCTGACCTCAAACTTGCTCAGACTCTGCCTCCACCTCCAGAGTGCCAGGATTAACAGACATGAGCCACCACATGTGGCTAGTTTGTCTTCTTACTTACAAACCAGAAGCCAATAAATCTTACCTCACAAGGCTTTGCGGGTGATCACCATGTACCCATTGAGGATTCTCATGGCCCCAGGGGCCATTGGAATTCTGGTTGGTTCTCACCAGATAGTCACAACAACCCCATTTTACAGGTGAGAAAACTGAGGCACAACGAACTTGCTTGGGCCACTGACCCTAAGTCACCCACCCAGAAAGTGACAAGGCCAGAATAGAGCAGGTGATTTGAGCCAGCTAGCTAGCATAGTACCTGACGCTCGGTGAGCCCCCATCTGAGAGCTGGCCTGGGCCATCTGTCACTCCAAACGTCCATCTGCAGACACAGGCCTGCCAGTGGGGAACTCCAAGAGAACAGAGAACCTTCGGGACCTTGGCAAGCCAGGCAAGAGACAAACAAGAATGAAAACATCTGCTATGACTATTTCCAACCCTAATGATACGGTAGCCACTGCGGGAAGAGGGGGAGGGTTATGAGGTGAGTGGATCAGGGAGGCCTCCAGAAACTTCCCACACAAAGGTGCCAGGCATGCAGCAGTATGAGAATGTCTTGGCAAGAGGCAAGAGACAGGCCCATAGAGGCGGAGCCCCAAAGGGGAGCATGCGCAGTACGTAAGGCAGGCAGCGGTTAAGAGATCCGAGAAGGCTTTGAATTTTCTTCTGTAAGCTGTAAGAAGCCACTGGAGACTTTCAAGTTCAAGTTGGCATCTTTTTTTTTTTTTTTTTTTTTTGGTTTTTCAAGACAGGGTTTCTCTGTATAGCCCTGGCTGTCCTGGAACTCACTCTGTAGACCAGACTGGCCTCGAACTCAGAAATCCACCTGCTTCTGCCTCCCGCCTGCTGGGATTAGAGGCGTGCGCCACCACGCCCGGCTCAAGTTGGCATCTTACTTGAGCTAAGCCGTGAAAACCACTTGATGATCCATCTCTCAGATTTTGAGTGGGACCATTAGTTCCTCCGTGGATCCTCAACTGAGGTGAAAGTAGCTCAAGGCCTTTGTTTCTCAGGTCAGAGCTGCATGGGGTTTTGTTGTTGTTGAGGCTGGGTCTCTGGTAGTCCATGCTGGCTTTGAATCCCTATACAGCCAGAGATGACCTGGAACTTCTGATCCTCTTGCCTCTACCTCCGTAGAGTGGGAATGGGCAGACACCACCACATCCATTCTACTTGGCTCTCGGGGTTAAGCCCAGGGCTTCGTGAATGCTCGGCCTGTATGCTTGCCCACTGAGCTACATCGCTCGCACCTTAACCTTTAAACCTACAGGGGTCTCTTAGCTTCCCTCCAGATGCAGGCTTCCTAGGGGGAGGCACCTGTGCCCACTCTGGCCCGGGCAGGAGTGTGGTGGATAGCCTGAGGAGGGGAGGGGTCGGGCCACTCTTCTCTCTGAGAGAAATGCAGTACTTTACATAAACTCAGACTGGGCCACACCAGGGAACCATCAAGGTGAATCCATTCCTGTGACTGATCTGACCCTGGACCCCAGTTTCCTGAAGAGCAATCTGTGAGGGCTGCCTCTGTGTTAGCTGTGACGTGTGCCTCTGAGCTTGAAAAAGAAAGAAATTGGAATTTGCTGGAGAGACCACTCCTAGGGCAGGTTTAGGCTTAACAGTTTCCAGGTAATGAAGATTCTTTTTAGAGCCATCAAGGTGGCTCAGCAGGGAAAGAGGCCTGCACCAAGTTTGACAACCTGCATTCAATTATCGAGATTCACAGGGCAGAAGGAAAGAACCTACTCCTGAAAGTTGTCTTTTGAGCCCCTGTCTCAAAGGGCTTGGCTGCTGCCTGTCTGCAACTTAGAGCAGTGCAGCCGTCCCCCTCTGCTGGTGAAATTGGGGTAGTGCAGGCTCCTTGTTGCAATGGTGACCCTTCCTGGTAATGGCCCCTGAGTGTGTGCCCTCTGTCAATCAGGGGGACTGCTCTGCCCCTCCTGTGACCAAGTTATACAGACTGTCAGTTCTGCTAGCACCCACCTGGGAAGTACTAGCAGCACTTAAGAGGCAGAGGCAGGAGGATCTCGTGTTCAGGGCCAGCCTGGGAGAGAGGGGCTAGGAAGATAGCGTGGGGGGGGGGGTAAAGAGCTTGCTGTACCACTATGAGGACCCGAGTTTGCTACCTCAGCATCTGTGTAAGGCTAGAGGTGACAGCGTGTGTCTGTAATGCTTGTACCCCTACAGCAGGCAGGAGAATCCCCGGAAGGCTGCAAGTGGGCTAGCCTCGATTTCACACTGAAGAACAAGAAGGGGCTGGAGAGATGCCTTGGTGGTTAAAATGGAGAGATAGCTCAGTGGTTAAGAACATGTGCTGCTTTTGGTTCCCAACACTCGCAATCACTATGTCTCCAACTCCAGGGCATCTGGCACACTTTTCTGGCTTCCACAGGCAGACAAGTGAAAAATAAATCTTATAGCAAACAAACAAAAAAAGCACTGGGTGTTGTGGCACACGCTCTCCAAGCAAGTGCGTCTCTGCAAGTGCCGAGATGTCCTGTGGTGGCTTGAATGAGATAACCGGAGTAAGTCTCGAGCATTTACATGATTTGATCTCCAGTTGGTGGCTGTCTGGGGAGGCTTAGGAGACATGGCCTTGCTAGAGGTAGTATGTCACTGCGGACAGGCTTTGAGGCATTGAAAGACTCTTGGTTTTAGCCATTCCCAGTTCTCTCTGCCTCCTGCTTTGAGGAGACGGTGAGCTCTCAGCTGTCCCTGGTGCCATGCCTGGGTTCCACCATCACGGTGCTAAGCTTCTAAAGTTGAAAGCCCATGTAAGTGCTCTCTTTTATAAGTTGCCTTGGTCGTAGTGGCTTTTCCACAACAATAGAAACCAATATACATAGCAAGACCTTGCATAAAACAACAAACAAAAGGGGAGTCCCTACCTCAAACAACATGGAAGGTGGAGACCTCCGACCTCCACACACGCACTGTGGCACGCCTACACTGCCTCTCAAGCTCGCGCCTCCCATTGTGCCTGCCTTAGCAGCAGGGCAGAGAGCTTAAGGAATGGGTCCCCGTGTTAGAGTTTCTGGCGTCAGCTGACTAGAGTCCTTTTTACAAGGTTAGGCGTGGAGGCGAACCTGCCCCTCCCATTCAATCTAGTCCGCCCCAGGCTGAAATGCTGTATTGCTCTCAGCTCTCTGAGCCATGCTGTAATTGGGAAATAGAGCAGAAGATAATGTGGAGAAGGCAGGCATCCTGGCAGGACGCTGCTGGTCTAGCAGGGCCTGGGGAATGTGTATCCCTCCCCCCTGCAGCATGTTCCGAATCCTACTTCTCATCACTGTTTCTAGATTCTGTCAGCCAGTCTTGGACCTCTGTGCCCTTCACCCTTCCTTGGGGAGACCACTAGATCTCCTTCGCTTCCATGAGCTCCTTCCCGACAGAGCGGAGTTTCCTGGGATCCGGAAGGACCTGGGAACTTGGAGGAAGTGAAGTCCCAGGTTCTAGCCTTAGCTCCACCATTTCCTTACAATGTGACCTCGAGCAGGTCCCTTCACCCTTTGGAGCCTCAGCTCTTCTATCCCTAAAGCTAGGGAGATGACACCACCCTCAAGGGGAGGATGAGACCAAATAAGGTGTGTATAAGCTTGTTTGCAAACCTTACATGCAAGATGGCTGGTGGGGTATTGTGGTTATGTTCTCCAAGCACCTTGACTTTGAACTCTGCCTCTCTCCTGTGACCTTGGGTAAGTCCTGTGTAAAACAGCAAAAGGGTGCTAGAAAGGAGACCCAGGACTTCACAGTGCTTTCCAGCACACCAGACGGCTCACGGTTGCCTGTGACTCCAGCTCTCCAGCTTCAAGGCATCAGATGCCTTCGTCTGACCTCTGTGGGTAACCTTCATTCACATGCATACACACAACACACACCAAAAAAAAGTGCATATATATCCCTAACACATATTAGATGCTCTGTGAATACCGTCTGGTATGGCATATCCCAGAAGACAGAAGGTTCTCCAGTAAGATCCCTGAACACCTACTATGTGCAAGGCACCATGGAAAGGGTTACTGATCCTGCAGTGACCAAAAATAAGGGAGGGGAAAAGAAAGAAAGGAAAGTTCAGCCTTCCCAGAGCCTACATTTGAATAGGAGAAGCCCATAATAAAGTAAGGAGCTCACACGGCCCAGGAGAAGGGAAATAAGGGCAAGAAGAGAAATCCATCAGGGACAAGGACAGAGATGTGAGAAGGGATTAAGCCTTTGAATAGGGCGAAAGGAACCTGACTGGCTTGGTTTGAATTCAATATCCATCCTGATCTAGTCAGCTGTGTGTTTGTGTGAGAGGGGGAGTCAGGAGATGGAGAAATACGAGTGGCTCAGCTTCAGTTAGATGCTCATTCTGACCCAATGCGCGTGTGTGTATGTGTGTGTGTGTGTGTGTGTGTGTGTGTGTGAGAGAGAGAGAGAGAGAGAGAGAGAGAGAGAGAGAGAGAGAGCACGCTGAGTGTTTCCAAGACTTACAAGCTGAACACAGTTGTCATGTACATGCAATCTTGGCACCTAGAGTTGGGGAACAGAGTAAAGACAACCAGCTCCTCCCCACCTCCTTCTCTCCCTCTGCTCCCTTTCCACATTCACCTTCAGTCCTCAGGATACTGGCTAAAGGCAATTCTGAGGTAGGAGGGTAAGGGTTAGCTCCAGTACCCGGGATAGCCACCATCCACCATCCACCATCCAGTCTGCCTCCCTTCTAACTGACTCTGCTGTTCCTGGCTATGCCACACCCATGAGAGGCAGGCAGGCCTGGAATCTAACACCCCAAAGCCTGTGGCTGCCTCTGAATGGGTCAGTATGTACGAACCCCAGAGATGGGTTTCAAATGCTCTTGCCTGAGACCCACAGGCAGTAGGCATGTGGTGGCCACAGATGTTTTATGCCTCTTTGCCTACAGGACCATGACCTTGCCAGGCCTCTGGTCTTAGTCATAGCATCCTCTCTCCCTGGACTGATGTTGCTCATCCTAGACACAGCATCCCTCACCATCAGGGGTCTCTCAAGGTACCCTATACCCTGTGAGCCTGAACAGAAATCTCCCTCTCTCAGCCGTTCTACAGATAGTGCAGAGGCGGCTCAGGAAGGAGCAAGGGCCCTGGGGTTTCCAGGGAACCTGCCGAGACCAGTCCTGGGATCTGGCCTCCGCAGGCCTGGAGAGACAAAGCTTGTCTGGGGAATAGAGACATACCACAGTTGGTAGAGTACTTGCTTCACAGAGCAAAGCCCCAGGATCAATACCAGGCACCATACAAACTGGGTGTGGTGGTACACGCCTGTAGTAGAACCCCCAAGGTGGCCACAGGGGCATGGGGCATGGGTTAAGGCAGGTGAAGAGTGAAAATGTCCTATAAATCATGAAGTGGAAGATTCCCGACTCCCGTATATCATAAAGGTGGGTGTGTATTCGACAAACGATGATAGGTGTGGTGTGTGGTGAAAGTCTCAACTACAGACAGAAGATCTGTCCCACTCGGCGACCATGTCGACTCTTTAGAAGCCGGCCAGCCAGAGTGCTGAAGAGGCACTTAGGGCTTGCTGCCAAGTCTGAAGACCGGGGTTCAGTCCCTGGAACCAGCTTGGTGGAAGGAGAAAACTGATTCCTGAAAGATGTCTTCTGATGTCGACATGTGCACACTATGCTCGCTAAATAAAATGTTTATAAGATAAAATAATATGCATGTATGTATATACATGTATATATATGTATATATGGGTATGTAAGTATATGTACACACATATACATATATGCATGCATACATACATACATACATATAACTGGGTGGCATCACCTACAGTGCAGGGCCCTCCCACTTCAATCTCTAGTTAAGAAAATGCCCCACAGGCCAGTCTGGTGGAGGCAGCAGGCCCTAGGTGATGATTTCACCCAGGCTGGTGGCCCTTTCCTTAAGCCACCTTCGCTTTTCACTCTGAGACCAAAAGGCAAAAGCTCAGGCGTCGATACCCAGTCATGGAGCCCCGGGGTGAGATGAAAACCTGGGTTCTTGTCACTCGCTGCTGCTGTCCAGACTGTGACTGTGGCTTGGTAATGGTCCCAAGTGTCACGTGGGCCAGCCAGTGACTACGCTAGAGGAGCTGAGCAGGGTGTGTGTGACAGGAAGTGCTTCCAACCACCAGCTCCTCTCCTCTCCCTTGCCTGGCTCTGTTGAGTTGTGGAAGGAAAGATCTATGGGTGGGCAGTAACACAGAAGGGCTGGCAGGCCCTCAGAGATGCCCCTGTCCCACAGATGCCAGACCTCACTCACGACTGGGTGTGGCTCTCTGGTTCTCCTGCCTGGGGTCATCCGCACTGCATCTCTGTCTAGGCTTTTCCCAATGAAAATCTCCCCCTGGAGCCAGCACCGTGTCTAGGGAGAAGCCAGAATGCCTGAGGTCCCAGCCTGCTCAGCCTGCATTCTTGTATACCCCAGGACCACCTGCCCAAGGGCGGCACTACCCACAGTGCAGGGCCCTCCACAGCAATCTCTAAGAAAATGCCCCACAGGCCAGTCTGGGGGAGACTTTTTCTCAGATCTCTCTCTTCCCAGATGTCAGCTTGTTTGGGGCAAGAAATTAAAAGCCCCAGAAGTCCCTAGATGCTGCGTCTCCAGCATCCCATGTCTTCCTGTTGAGCCTAGTTCTATGGCTGGTGCTGACAGCCCAGGGCTGGGCACATGTTTCCTTCTCTTTCTCTGGCCTGAACCAGAAACTTCCTTTCTCTTCACTGCAAACCACATGATACCAAGGTTTCACCACCAGGCCTGTGAGCTTCCAGGCATTTGCAGTCACTTTTTAAAAATATATTATTTATTTAATGTATATGAGTACACTGTAGCTGTCTTCAGACACACCAGAAGAGGGCATCTGATCCCATTACAGATGGTGTGAGCCATCATGGGGTTGCTGGGAATTGAACTCAGGACCTCTGGAAGAGCAGTCAGTGCTCTTAACTGCTGAGCCATCTCTCCAGCCCTTGTAGCCACTTAAACATTCCCCATCGCCACAGTGTTCCGTGGGCCACTGTCTGCCCCATGTAGAGAGTCAGTGCTGGGGTTAGATGTGGGAAACTTGCCCTCTTCCACTGTCTTCCCACCCACTACACATAAGGCCTTGAGTGCCAGGAGAGAGTGGTTCCATCAGCTCAAGGCATAAGGCTCTTCATGTACAGCTTATTCCCCAGAGACCAAGTCCCAGGTAGGGTCTAGTATTGGTGCCATCTGCTTACTGGTGTCAAATGACCTTGAACAAGGTGGTTGGTTGCTGGCCCTGAGCCTCGGGTTTCTCTCATCTGTCACATGGGGAGGAGGTGTCTCCCTGTCCTGCTAGAGAACAGGTGACAGAGGACCCCTTTCTTGGAGGTTAACGAAATGCTGCCAGGTGGGCAGGGATAGAAAAAGATCTGGATATGGCTCTTCAGTTGAGCTGGCTTGGTGACATCAAACACACCTCAGAGCTTTCCCAGGCCCTAATTTCTCCAGGGAGAAAAAGGGACTTGGGAAGATGCGTGCGAGAGTTGTCGGTGATATTGTTGCAGAGCTCGGCTACCCTAACTGTCTACTCCTGCAGAATACAGCTTGGAAATGGCTAGCTAAAAAGATGGCGGAGGGAGCCCCAACAGAGCTGCATGTCAGAGAGAGCCTCAGTGGCCCAGGATGCAAAGCGATCGGTGTCTTGAAGGCCTGCTCCTAGGGTCCTGCCCTCCCTTAAACTCCTGGGCTCCCCAAGAATACTGGTAACTTCACAGCATGCTTCTGGGTGCATTCCCCCTGCATGGGGAGAGCCAAAGCTCCCATGGCTTGTAAAGGGCAGATCCCTTCCCAGGGCTGAAATCCCTTGGCAGCCTGATCCAGGCCTTCCTCTCTGGTCTTGACTGCCTCTGTGGGTTTTGCTCTTCTAAACAGATCCAGTCATCGGGAGGTACGGGGTCTCCTGCAGCTTAGGTATCCACCTGCCTCCGTCTTAGATATCTTGCTTGCCCTCAGTCTCCTTGCCCCCCTGCCCTATATACAAACACTTCTCTCAGCAAGACACAGTGCTCTGAACTGCAGTTCTCTGGCTCTTTGTTTTCCTCATCTGATAGGCGGAACAGCAGTGAAGGCCACGTTGTCCCCGGAAGCATGTTCTCTTCCCCACAGGCCTGCCAGGCTCAGACTGTATGGAGAGTTCCTATTGTCTTGGCACAGGGTTTCATGAAAAGGGCCAGTAACCAGCACATAGCACAGACAGCGTGTGCTCTTGAGGTTTGCAACAGCAGGAATCCTTGGGGCCCTGGGAGCCAGCAGCCTCTTTGCCACACATACTCCCATCGCATTCTGCTACTAAGTCTTGGAAAACCTCTTGTCCATTTTGAGGACCCTCAACAGACACTTCCCAGGACCAAGGACAGAGGTGACCCCAGTACCTCTCTTTCCTGGAGCCAGAAGAAGTGAGTGTGTTCTCCAGAGCTGGGCCAGCTGGGGAGGGGCTGTAACTGGCATCTTGGATGAAGGGCCCCTGGGTGCAGGAACATGAGATGCCCTCCCACTCCAGAGTGGTGCTTAATGATCTCTACATGTTGGAACTCTTCCTGGCTCTGTCACTGCCAGGTGGTCCAGGGAGTTTCCAGACTTATCAAGTCACCTTCTCTAGATGACGATATTCATGGAGATAGGATTGTGGAGGTGTTGACAGATGAACAAACCTAAATTGGGGTAAAGACTCCAGAGAGCACAGGCCGGAGGCACAGGACACCTGACCTCTAGAGCAGGCTTTAGGGAGATGGAAAACAGCCCTGGGTGATAATGACCTCATTAATACTAGTTTCTTAGGGTTTTATTGCTGTGAAGCGACACCATGACCAAGACAACTCTTATAAAGGCAAACATTTAATTGGGACTGGCTTACACTTTCAGAAGTTTAGTCCATTGTCATCGTGGTGGGAAGCACAGCATCCTGCAGGCATGGTGCTGGAGGAGCCAAGAGTTCTGCATCTTAATCTGAGGCAGCCAGGAGGAAACTGTCTTCTGCAGGTAGCCAGCAGGAAGCTCTGGATCACACTGGCCAGACTTGAGCGCATATATATATATATATATATATATATATATATATATATATATATATGAGACCTCAAAGCCCCACCTCCACAGTGATACATTTCCTCTAACAGGGCTACACCTCCTCCAATTTGGCCACATCTCCTAATAGTGCCACCTCCACGACAACTAGCTTCCCTCCAGAAGAGAGCTGAGTATACAAACAGTCCATCCAATGCCTTGAGACTAAGAGCACACAGAAGAGGGAGGTGTTGGAAAAGGCAGAGCCTACAGATGTCTCTCAAACTGAGGCTTAGGACTCATGGGAACAACCCTTCTGGGGCCCATCCCCAACATCAGTTTGGTCTTCCCATGTGTGGTATTGAATTTCAGGTAGGCTGATGTTTCATCAAGTTTTGGGGTTGCACACTCCCACACCTTACCCTATCCACGCCCCACCCCACCCTCCCCATAGATAAGGCTGACTGTGGCACTGACCGACCCTGTAGGAAAGTCTCAGATGCCTTCCTGTATGGGGAGTCCAGGCCCCAAGGGAACACAGGGTAGTGGTTTCCAAACATGGCATTCCGATGGAATATGGAAATCTTTCAAAGACACAGGAGTTCAGCCTCCCTCTTAGCTATAGTAGTAGCATTATCAAGCTCTATAGGTAGGTGTGGGGGTTCTGGAAACTTCGCAGGGGTTGCTAAAATGTAGCAAGGGTTCAGAAGCACAAGAAAGAGGGGCACAAGGTGAGAAAGGGAGAGGGTAGAAGTTCTACTGATGTTTGAGATCCCTCCCCAATGTCTCACCTCCAACATGAACAAGAGACAGTGCAGCAAAGGGTTCCGGGAGGCGACAGGACCAGGTGCAAGCTGCAGCTCCTGCCTCCCATATGCCTCCCCCGAGGCAACTGTCTTTCTAGGGTTCCGTTTTCTCATCCATAAAACAGGTTGTGGGGCTGGGGAGCTGGCTCAGCAGCTAAAGCTCTTTTTGTGCAAGCCCCATGACCTTGAACTGAGTTCAATCCCTGGGACCCTCATTAAGGTTGAAGAAGAGAACCAGCCATTGCCCTTTGACCTCCATGCATGCATATCATATATACACACCAATACCACTAATAACAGCGATAATAAATTAAACCAAGGGGCTGGCAAAGAGGTTCAGCGGGTAAAGGCACTTGTCACCAAGCCTAATGACCTAAATTCCATCCCCAGGATCAATACAGTGAAGGCAGACAACTGACTTCTCCCACAAGTTACCCTCTGACCTCTACATGTGTAACCATGAGACAGGCACAAGCACCCCCCCCCCACACACACACACAATTAATTAGCTAATTAATTAATTAAAGCAGGCCCTCACAGGAGGGCTAGAAGGCCTTCGTGGGGTTATTACAAAGACTACATAGAATAATGTCTAGAAATCATTTTGACCAGATCCCCGCCATCTTTTGCCTGTTTACTGCTACACTCCCATTGCCTTTCCGACATCAGACTCGGAAATGCCTGAGTTCTGTCCCAGGACACTGGAAGGGGGCACTTGGGTTGTATTTATACTCTGCTCCATGGGGTGGCAACTCAGAGAGAGGGCTGCTATGTACAAGGTCACCTAGACAATAAAGGCTGGGGTCTGGGCGGAGCTCCCATGTGCCCTGCTCAGTGAGGGACTTTGCCCGGATGAGCTGATTCTCCTGGGAGGAAGGCATTTGCTTCTTTGGATAAAATTCAGCTCTGCAGCACTGAAAGTTCCAGGAAATCGGGGCCAAGGTGCAGGATGTTTCGAAAGAACTTAACCCCCGCCTCGCTCCACGCATGTCCATTCACTGGCCTCAGAGGAATGCAGGACAGAGCCCAGGGCACCCACCACACCCCTGCAGCTTGTGGGGTGGCTGCACCCCAGAGTCACTATATTTGAGAACTTTCCAGAGCCTAGCTGTGACTGCCAGTACATGCTACACCCATATTCGTGCCCATACACAGGCACACACCTACATGGACACATACGTGGACAACCCAGGTGCATACATGGACACACACACACACACATCACTTTCAGTCTATTACTCAATTTTACTCAATTCACAGGGCCTCTACTTCTTCCAATGAACTTACAGGGAGCAAATACATCAATGTTCTAAAAACATGGAAATTGGGGTGATACCAGTCTCTACCCCACTTCCTTAGGACCTGTTTGCATTGAACCAAACTTTCTTATCTTCCTTCCTCCTTCCTTTCTTCCTCCCCCTCCCTTACACAGTGTCTCATGTAGCCCAGGTTAGCCTCAAACTCTTTATGTAGCTGAGGATGACTTTGAGCTTGCGATCCTCCTGCCTCCACCTCCTGAGTGCTAGGATTACAGATTGCTCCCGGTCCGTGTGATGCTAGAGCGGGACACAGGCCAGGATGAGCTCTTTATGAATTTGAAGCTTCTGTTGAGCCACACAGACCCAGCCGGGGCATGCACTCCTGTGACTACGAGTCTAGAGATGGCCCTGAGCTGAGTGAGCAGGGCTTTTATAAAGGTGAAAACCACAGCCTTGGTACATCCTGCTGACATAGCTGTGATAGCTGTTAGCATTCAAGACATGATATGAACTTTTAATAAGAACAGGGCGCAATTGTGTCACCGTGGCATTTCTGTTCGATGGGAAAGCAGAAACCCTTGTGGTTACAGAAGCAGAACAATGAAAGTCAGCAAAGGTTCCTATAAAATATTTCACATGCCTGGGGGTCAGGCTGGCCTCAGTTTCAGCCCAAGGCCATGTCAGGATTAAACAAGGGTTATTCTCTCTGTACTGTATCCCAGCCCTTCCGCAGCGTCTGTTTCTTCTTTTAAAATGCGCGTGAGTGTTTTGCCTGCATGTGTGTCAGGCACCATTTGCGTGTCTGATACCCATGGAAGCCATAAGAGGACATCTGATCCCCTGGAACTGGAGTTACAAACCATTGTGAGCTACCATGTGGATGCTGGGAATCAAACACGGCTCCTGTGCAGTAACCACTGAGCCATCTCTTCAGTACATGTGCTGCTGAAGGGAGCACATGACGTTCACTATTTAATAACAATACCCATGGGGCTACCAGGTATAGCTCAGCCTATTTGGCATACACCAGGTCCTGGGTATCCCCAGCACCACACACAAAGAAATGTTTTAAATTTGATGGGAAAAAAGTCTATCTTTTAAATTAAAATGTTAGGTATTGGGGTCCAGAGAGTAGCTCCTCTCTGCAGGATAGCACTTGTCCAGCACACCCATGTCCTTGATTCTATCACCAAAACTGAAACACGATTTTTTATTATTATTATTATTATTAATTTTAAGGTAAGGGCTAGAGAGATGGCTCGTGGCTACAAGAGCCTACTGTTCTTCCTGTCCCTACGCAGTTCAGTTCCCAGAGCACAGCTGGGGCTCCCAGTCTATTACTCCTGCTCCAAGGGAGCCAAGACCTTCTGGTGGCCTTTGTAAGTAAGTACACGTATATGGTAGACTCGCACACAGCACACAGAGATGCATAAATAAAAGTAAATCTTTTTTTAAAAGTTTCAAAATTAGCTAAGTGTTTACCGTTGTCTCGGGCAGGGTTACTACCGCTGCAGGGAAACGCCATGGCCAAAGCAGTTTGAGGAGGAAAGGGCCAGTCTGCTTCCCTCACAGTTCTGTATAACAGTTCATCTTCAAAAGCGGTGAGGGCAGGATCTCAAGCAGGGCAGGAACCCGGGGGCAGGAGCAGACGCAGAGGCCACGGAGGAGTGCTGCTTACTGGCTTGCTCCTCGTGGCTTGCTTACATAGCCTGCTTTCTTACAAAACCCAAGACCACCAGCCCAGAGTTGACCCCGCCCACATCAATCACTAATTAAGAAAATGCCCTACAGGCTTGCCTACAGCCCTTGATGGAGGCATTTTCTCAACTGAGGCTCCCTCCTTTCTGATGACTCTGGCTTGTGTCACGTTGACAAAACAACAACACCCAAACCCTAGCCAGCACAAGTCACTAATACTCAACTGGTTAGGAATACTCATGGTGGACATTATGGTATACTTTCTTACCGATAGTGTGGTTTCTAGTAAGGACGATGTCTGGTTTATAGGACATAGCAGTCCTCATACTGATACATGTTCCTCAGATCCATTACTGTGAAATTGGCATGCTGTGATCTCTCTATGCAGGGCTCTTGCAGGGGGAAGATAATTCAGCAATGATATCTTGGCGTGCCTCTCTGTGGATCACCCTGGAGTAAATTCCCAACGTGGAACTGTTAACCAAGGGCCATAAACCTGTTAATCATCTGGTGAGGGAGAAAGGGACGCAGTTCAGTGGTAGTCTCTGCAGGTACAGAGCCCTAGTACCACAGAAGCAGGGCAGGGTGGCACATGCCTGGAATCCCAGAATTCTGGAGGTGCAGGCAGGAAAATCACTTCAAGGTTAGCTACAACATGAATTTGAGTCTGACCTGTTAGGCTACATGAGGCTCTGTCTGTAAAATAAAATGCAGGACCAGTAAGGTGGCTCAGTGTGTAAAGGCACTTACGGCCAAGCCTGGTGACCTGGATTTTGGAAGGAGATAACTGACTCCTGCAAGTTTCCCCCTGACCTCCACAGGTGCACTGTGGCATGCTTACCCTCATACGTGTACATGTATGCCCTTCCTCACACACTAAATAAATAAAATACTTTTAAATTTTTATATATATATATATATATATATATATATATATATATGCTCTTTCTTCACGCACATGAGAAGAGGAAATTAGATTCCATTATAGATGGCTGTGAGCCACCATGTGGTTGCTGGGAATTGAACTCAGGACCTCTAGAAGAGCAGCCAGTGTTCTTAACCTCTGAGCTGTCTCTTCAGTTCTTAGGTTTGATTTTAATTAAATAGAAGTACTGGAATGATCTTGCCCAGTGGGCCTCCAGGAAAGCGATTCCCCCAAGTAGAATGGATTCCCATGCCACCGAGTCCTCCCTCCCCACGATCCCTCCCCATCCATCTGACACTAAGTCCCTGCCTGGGTGGATGCTGAAGCCCTGGGAGGCTCAGGGACCAGATGGTATCTTACATTCCAAACCCCAAGGAACCCACCAGAGGGACTTTTCTGTGCACTGACCATCTATCAGAGCTGTTCAACCTTTTGCCACTACAATATGACATCGTATCTATAAATATGTTGGGATGTATTCATAGCTCTCCTGGGATGCTTGCAGCCACAAGAAATACAATCCTGCAAGTCATTCTGATATGTCACACTGGAACCCTGACCACAGTCAGGAGCAATCCAAACTTGTTTTCTTGGTTGTAAAGTGGAATTGTCCTGAGATTTAAACCTGATCATGTTTGGTAAGATATATTAATAATAGCAGTCTGCACTAGAGTTTGCAACAGTATTGGTGAGGGGCTTGAATTAAGTATGAGGAGGCAGTATTGGACAACAGCCAGGGGCCACTTTGAAGACAGAGGGGTGAGGGGTTGCTTTGTTCATAGCCCCCAGTGAGTGTGTGGGTTGGCCACTTTTTCCTGTGAGTGTGTGTGTGTGTGTGTCTGTGTATATACAGGTGTGCATGTGCACACACATGATGTGTGTGGGTAGAGGCCAGAAGTCGGTACAGAATATCTTTCTTAACCACTGTACACCTTAAGGTTTTGAGACGGGACCCAGAGCTTGCCAATTTAGCTAGACCAGCTGGCTATGGGACCCCAGGGATCTGCCTGTCTCTGTACTTTCAAGGTTATGAATGAATGCCACTGTCCCTGACTTTTACTGGGCGGGGGGGGGGGGTTCCAGACCCAAGCTCAGGTCCTCAGGTCTGAAAGTACTGTGCCAGTTAAGCCATCTTTCCAGGTTCAGATTTGATTATATTAATATATATGAATAGTATCTGCTCGCCCTGGTGTCAGATAAGAATTATTGGGGGAAAGACTGGCATTAAGTATTAGAAGAAGGAATCAGATGCAACCTGCTGCCAGGCTTGAAAACAGACAGCAGAGGGTCTGCTCTGTATTCATGGGCCCTGTGGGAATTGGATTAGCTGCTTTATTTGTTTGTTTGCTTATTCATTATTTATTTATGAAGCAGAGTATGTCTGTGTAGCCCTAGGCTTATCTCAAACTTAGATGCTCCTGTCTCTGCCTTCCAGATGATATGTATTATAATTATATATATAATTATATACATATGTATAATTTTAGTCAAGGCATCTGACTTGTTATTTCATCTTTATGTCAAAGTTGCAAATGAGCAAAAGTCTTAGTAATACTAGGAGTGGTGTGTTGGTGGTGGTGTGTCCTGTCTACAAGAGCCCACGGCTAAGTTTCTAGGAAATTTTTAAAGCCTGTTGTTAAGTACAGCCTTTATTAAAAATTAAACTGCATTAACTTACAATTAAATAAATTATAATAAAAGCTGAGGTACAGAGTATTAAAAATTCATCACATCTTAACTGTTTCACCATGTATACAAAATTATTTGTGTCTATTACATTTGCCCAACTGTGTCCTACACAGTCTCTTTGGGGGCTGGGCATGGAGCCCTGTTAGTAGGGTGTTTAGCCAAGCATGCACTAGGCCATAGGGAGAGGTATAAACCCTCGCAGAGAGCTCATGCCTGTAATCCTAGCACTCTGGAGCTGGGAGCAAGAGGAGCAGAAATTCAAAGTTAACCATAAGTATCAAGTTCAATGCCAGCCTGAGCCATGTTCGAGTCTGTATTTAAGACAAACAAGTCTTAGCCGGGCATGGTGGCACACGCCTTTAATCCCAGCACTCGGGAGGCAGAGGCAGGCAGATTTCTGAGTTCGAGACCAGCCTGGTCTACAAAGTGAGTTCCAGGACAGCCAGAGCTATACAGAGAAACCCTGTCTCCAAAAACCAAAAAAAGACAAGCAAGTCTTAAAAAAATGGTAAAGTGGCCTAGCAGGTAAAGGTGCTTGCCACACAACAGAAGCCTGCTGACTCCACATAATTGTCCTCTGACCTCTACATGCCTACAGTGGGATACACATTCAAACATACCACACACACACACACACACACACACACACACACACACACACACATTTTTAAAGAAAATAAGTAAAGTCTTATTTCATACCCAGAGCATAGCCCCTGTCTCTCCTCATTCCACACAGGATCCAGAGATGTGGCTGACCTTTCCTTGCAGGGCCAGCCCATCCTCCATGGCCTCCTAGCTCAGTGTTCCTGATAGCCAGCTATTGACCAGCCTCCGTGCCTCTCAGAGTGGCCTGGGCTGGGCTGGGTGCCAGAAGCTTAATGCAAACAGCTTTGCTAAGCAAACACTCAAGTACAGCTTTAAGATGAGCTGGGAGGAGGGCCTGGGGGGGGGGGGGGGGGGGAGGGGGAGAGAGAGAGAGAGAGAGAGAGAGAGAGAGAGAGAGAGAGAGAGAGAGAGAGAGAGAGAGATATGCAGACTGCCAAGATCCAGCTTGCCAAGTTAAGGGGAACTGGGGGAAAGGCACTGGCTAGGAACAACAAGGTTCAAAGGGCTTGCCTGGAAGAATCACACGAAACACTTTCAGCTGTTTGGTTTGGGGGGGTCATTAATTAGCCTTTCTGGGCCTTCATTTCTTCATGTTGAATTCTGTTTGTTGTGAGCGCTAATGATAACGCCTAGCTGTAGGAGATCCTGGGGTCATATATGGCTCAGCTTGAAAATCACAGTCTAGGGCTGGGGACATAGGTTGGCTGGTAGAGTGTCTGCCCGGATCGCACAAAGCACTGGGTCTGACCCCCACCTAGTACCGAGTAACTTGGATGTGGTGGTGCATACCTGCAATCCCAGCCCTTGGGTGGCTATTAGATAGAGCGTCAGGACTTCTGGGTCAGCTGGGTCCACAGACTGACTTAAGCGTTGAGAGCTTGCCCTGATAAAACAAAAGATGGAGAGACAAAAGATTGGAGAGATCGTGAAGAGCACTGGCTGCTCTTCCAAAGAACCCAGGTTCGATTCCCGGGACATATACGGTGGTTCACAGCTGTCTCTAACCCCATTCCAGAGGGTCTGACACACTCTTCTGGCTGCTGAGGGCACACATGTGGAACACAGCCATACCTATAAAATGAAAATAAGCTAGAGCAAAAGATGACATTAGATGATTCACTGCTATAAAAACTGTTTCCTGTACAAGCATGCGAGCCCGAGTTTAATCCCCAGAACCCACAGAGACCACAGTAGCACATTCTTACACCCCAGTAATCTGGGAAATAGCTATCAGAGGGTCCCTGGAGCTGGGTGGCCTGCCAATCTGGATCAGCTGGTAAGTCCCATGTCAGTGAGAGACCCTGTCTCTAAAAATAAGATGGATGGCTTCTAAGGAACACCAGAGGTTCTCACACACACACACACACACACACACACACACACACACACACGCCATGCACACAATCCAAAATATTTCATAATTACCACAAGAGAGCACCTTCAAGGTATCCCCAGTCACCTGAGACCCTAAGGAAAGGAACATTGCAAGTGACAGGGTTCAAGCATTGATTGCATTGACTTCCTGAGAACTAGAGCTGACCTGAAAGTGCCCCCCTCCCACCATAAGGGAGCTTGGTGGAGCCTATGTGAGTGAGGGTTTAAGGAACTTAACTTTAGGAGTGGAGGAGGCATGGCTTCTTACCCACCCACCCCCAACCCCCTGTTTTGGGTAATACCCTTGACACCTTTATCAGAGCCTAAGAATGTTCAAGGCTCTGGCTGTGGCTCCAGCCTGCCGAGAAAAGCCACTAGCTTCCTGAGTCACAGATGTCAAAACAGCCTAGGACTTTCCATCAGAACACAGAAAGGAAGTAAAGGGCCGGAGGAGCCCACCCCAGCAGAGGAGCCCCACCCCAGCAGAGGAGCCCCACCCCAGCAGAGGAGTCCAAGCAAAAACCTTTCCTTTCCGAGCCACTCTGAATGGGGGCCCAACCTAATGATTTGTCTCTCCCTTACAGACAGGCAGAATCGAGCCAAACTACCCCAAGGTTTGCGGTCATCAAGGCAACGTGCTGGACATCAAATGGAACCCCTTCATTGACAACATCATCGCCTCTTGCTCCGAGGACACTTCGGTGAGCTGAGCAATGGGTGGTCTCCAGGAATAACCCTGAGCACACACCTCCCTGCTTCCCCTAGAGAGCCTCTATACACACTACTTCTTTCTCCTCTCAGCCCTTCCTACCCCCCTCCAACCAGTCCCAGAATAGAGAGGACAGGACAAGGGTCAGGAAGGGACCCGAGGGAGAGGATCTCTGCTGGACACACCCCGTGATTCCGTGGTTGACCGAGTTTGGAAGTGTTGCTTTGTAGGCGAGAATTGGAACCAAAAAACGTAGGTGTGTGATTCGGCTTCTGCCTGCGCTCTATGGCGAAGGAAAGAAGGGAGGGGAGGAGGCCTCCTGAGCATTGTAGGCTCACATGGCAAATGTCCCATCATTTATCATCTGGGAGCTGTGGCTTCAAGGACTGTGGTGACAAGGGTCATTTTGGGGGCACTGAATCCCAACTTTCCACATCCTACCCCTCGTAGGAAGATGAAGCAAATAGGAGAGGGAGCAGAGGGGAGAGTGGGTGGGCAGAGAGCAGGGAAAGCCGCAGATGGGAGGGAAGAGGAGAAACCGGAGATACTGGTTAAGGGCTTGCTGCGCAAGCTTGAGGACTGGAGTTCAATCCCCAGTGATGGAGGTAGAAAATCCAGGGACACAGACATTAGTGCAGCTTCATGTCTATCCTTCCTCAGTGTAGCTGCCTCAGAGGGGCAATGGAACAGAGTAGGACTCAGCCTCTGTTCCCAAGTGAAGGAGGCTCTGCTCTTCAGCCAAGCCCCTGTGGTCACCTAGTGCTCACTGGTGTAGTTGGAGGAGAGGTTGAGAGCCCAGGATACTAGAACTGGAAACAACTTCAGAGCTGTCTCCCTGTGTTCCCCAGCTGGACCTTGAACTCCAGAGGGAAGAGGGTATGGCCTATTTGGCTTTGAGTCCCTGGCATCTAACACGAGACCTCATACCTAAAACAAAGAAAGAAACAAACCAACCCTCCTACTGTGAACCGAATGAAGGGCTTGAGTTAGATATGTGCACAGACCGAAGAATGCACACATGGATGGATGGTTGGATGTCTGGATGCATGATTGACAGAGAGATGGTTGAATGGCTGGATATAAAGTTGGGTGATTAGATAGACAGATAGATACATAGATAATGAATAATTACGACGGAAAAGGAAAAACAGACAGTAGCATCTCCATGAATTCCCAAGTTGAGGGTGAGATCAGATCACAGGCTCAGAACTTACATAACAAAGAGATGGAGGGGGCACTGGAAAAGCAGACAGTGCCTGGCTGGCTAGAGAGACTCCTGAGGGCAAAAAATGCCTGTGGGGACAGTGAATGAAAGTGGTGAAGAAACTCTATTGGCTTTGTTATTTTCTTCAGCAGCTTCAGGACCCAATGACCCCAGGACAGCTATCAGTGGCCAGGTCACAGGAAGACTAGAGGTGCAGATGTGTGGATAGGAAGTGGAGCCAGAAAAGGACACAGAGCCCGAGGAATCAGCTCCCCAGGCTGGGAAGGAGGCAGATAGAGCTCCTGGTGCCTGGTGAACATGATGGTCAATTGGAGAAAGGTTGGGGCTCAGCAGGCTCAGGGTAGGCAAGGCTGCTCCCCACCTAGGGAGCCCAGGAGGACAAGGGCTGCATCTATCTCTGTCCCAGCCTACTAGAAGGGCTGAGTGACTCACCAGCCAGCAGTAAGCAGACAATCTTGAGATTCTGGGCTCTTGCACACACTCTGGCCTTAGGACTCCACATACACTCTCTCCCTGGGAGACAGGCAGCCCATGAAGGGACAGCATAAGACCCAGCTGGGAAATGAAAAGACAATCAGGAACATCTCCGTATGGAGAGGAGCAGATCTGACCCCAGCCTTGGGACTATCGCCTCCCTAGGGTCACACCTTCCACCACCTACATCAAGGCAAGATGGACCGACCTGTGTTAGCTCAGCCTCTTGTTCCATCTGCTGCTGCTCCTACTCCCGGATGCAGCCAATGCACAAGACATCCATGGTGTGTGGTCAGACAAGCTCAAAGCTCAGCTGCTACAGGAGTCACATGATCGGTACCCACTGGTTGACAGCCTGATGGGATGTTGGGGTCCAAAGTCTCTACTGTGGAATCTGGTGGCCTTGGGATGAGACATCAGTGCCGCTGCTTAGCTGGTGCCCAGTAGCATATGGCTTTGCCTCTCTGGACCCTGGCTCTGCTCATTTCAGAGGCAGTAATAGCAGGGCCCTCCTCAGCATAGTGACCAGGATATGAAGAAGCCCATGCATATCTCTGTGCCTGGCACCTCACAGGTGCCTGCAGCTTCCGTCCTGCTCTGTAGACAGCCCCAGCAGGGAGGCAGAGCCCACAGACACATGCAGATGAGTCAGGGCTCCACAAAGGCTGTGGGCACAGACAAGAGAGAGGAGCTAATGATGACCCAGATGCAGAGGAGGAAACCTGGGAGGGCTGGTCCTGGAAGACTGGGGATTTGTTCCCTAGGGCGAGAGCCTGGGCCACCCATCCTCAATAGGCCAATTAAACAGACAAGGTGAAACACAGAGAAAGGAGGTTCGTTTGGTAAATTATTTATCCAGATGGCATTCCTGGTCAGCTATGGTCCTGTCTATCACTGGCCCATCAATGCTGGCCTCCAGTCTCTTCAAGGTGACCAAACAAGCTGTGGAAACCGTATGAAACCTTTCCTTGAGATAAGCTCCCCGGGACTGGAGAGATGGCTCAGCCGTTAAAGTCTAGGCTCACAACCAAAAATATAAGAGATAAGCTCCCCACCCCCACCCCACCCCGCCCCCCATGGCTGGCACTAGGTTTCAGTCTCTTGCTTCTCCCAGCATGAGATTCCTATGGGAATTCCAATTTATTAGGAGCCATTTTCTTAACAGTCTAATAACTAGAAAGAGGGAACAAGTTACTTCAGGATAGCTTCATTCCTGCCAGTATGGTTACACTTTGACCAGAAGAGAAAGGGTTAAAGTGAACCCAAGAAGGGTCCTGGCCCAGGACAAGGCCTGGAGGGAGGACACAGGGTGCCTACGAAAAGGAGAGTCCTCCAGCTTGGTGAATGAGCAGGAGAGAGGGTTGCAAAGGTCAGATAAAGGGGGAAAGGCAGGGGGAGCTTAACTCTGCCTCCTGAGGAATCCTCCGGGATCCAGGGGATGGGGATGGGGGTCTGAAGGGGCCACAGCCAGCTTTTGAGGGGAACACAAGGCTCCAATCACCTGGATGGAAGCTGCACACTACACGGATGAACAGGGAGAAGGGACATGAGTGATTGTGCTCACGGGTGCACACGCACACATGTGCGCGCGCATACACACACACACACACACACACACACACACACACACACACACACACACACGGGGAGAAGGAGAGGGGAAAGGCAAGCTGGGCACTGCAGAGACCGGGAGCAGCCCTCTCTCCCCAGGCTGCTGATCTAGACAGGTGATTAAGTCTGAGGTCAGGGAGGACCTAAGCTTTCCAGCAGCTGCCAGGCCAGCTAGAAGCCAGGCTCAGAGCCCTCCTTAGCCCGCAGGTATCTGCTCACACCTATACAGTGCTTAGGACTTCAGCCTTGGAGCCCACAGGCCCAGGACGAAGCTCAGCTGCTCCTGAAGAGCTGGACCCTGAACCCGAGGTTCCATCAGGAGTCTGTAGTGAGCAGCTTCCCGGACGCCTGCCCTGCTGCCGCGCCAAGGCCTTGCTTCTATAGGGGACAAAACTGAGGCCCAGAACCATGGCAGGCTAACAGTCTGGATCCATTGCACACTCTCTGTGTGCCCCCTCTCTGTGTGTCCCGCGTTGGGCATTGAGCATTCAGTCATGCAAAAGAGTCCTCCCCAGCTGACTCGGCAGCCCGTGTGTAAGGAGCCTCTGACAGGCCTTCCTGCCGTAAGTTCTCCTGAACTTCCTCCACCAGCCCATTCCAGCCTGAAGGGTCAACTCACTGTGCAGCATACATACAGAGGCCGGTCTAGGAGGTTCACAGGTATACCAGACACAGTGTCTCCTTCCAGGTCTGGGAACATCATCCCCCAAAGAAGTCTTTGCTTCAAGTTTGGTCCTTTCCTCCAGGGGGCCATGCAGGAGGACTGACAGATGGACTTAGAACTCATGGAATGCAGCCCACGGGTTACCACAGCCACATGGGTGAGCCTCGGTGTGTCACGGCCCGAGGACCATGTGTCCTGAGGACTTCATACTGTTATGGGCTCTGCTCTGCTTGCTGCCCCACATCCCTCTTCATCTAGGAATTGTATGAAACCTCTAAGGAGGCTTCCAGGCCCTCCCTGGGCAGCATCTCTGGCAATCACAGTATTGATGCTTGACTTCTCTCAGGCACTGCTGCTGGAGCAGACCCAACCTGTCACCA
The DNA here is from genome assembly GCF_900095145.1 of Mus pahari. Taxonomy (NCBI): domain Eukaryota; kingdom Metazoa; phylum Chordata; class Mammalia; order Rodentia; family Muridae; genus Mus; species Mus pahari. The sequence goes on along the minus strand of NC_034599.1, from coordinate 57,369,743 downwards.
CCCTAGAGAAGAACTCGGAGATGCTGGTTGTCAGCAATGTCTTCCACCCTTAAAAAACATTTGGAAAAGTAAGGTTGTTGGTGAAGCTAGGTTGAGATGTTTTTACTACTGGCTCTGATGTAAAAAAGAAATCTTAGGGAACAGTTTGAAGTTCAGAAAGGCACGTTCTTATTAGTTAAGCTAGGGACCTTTTATGGTCCGGGAACAAGGACAATGGCAGCCCTGGCTGATGTGACTCTCACTGAGGCTGGACTGGTGATAATTGATTTCCTATATCCATTTTTGCCCTCAGCTTCCTGATAGGATTTATTAAGAATGGCTGTTGAGTAGATATGCGTTTTGAGGATTTAAGATAGATATGAGTGATTCTTATGTAAAAGTTTAGTTTTGTGATTCTTTTAAGATTCTCACAAGATTACTTTTAAATAATAAAATAATTACTTCTTTCTTTGTAACCACAAATTGCTGCCTGCCAGTAACAGAAACTGGCTGAGAAAACTACCTTGCTTGTTTGTACTTTGTTAATCTATAGCAAGTTGCTTGGTTATGAATGTATGTGGGTTTTTGAGAATAATTTGCTTTCTTTACCTGTATTATGTAATGTTATAGCTTATAAAGGTATTGAAAAATGCATTGGTTTTTCATAACCGTTCACTAGAAGAAAATAAAATGTAATCACATTGTAGTTTTATACTGCTTGAAAGATTTTGCTGGGATATATAAACTATGGAAGAAAGAATAAAGTAGGGTAAGGTATGATGTGGTATCATGTGGTGTGGCATAGCATGGCATGGTATGGTGTGGTGTGGTGTGTGGTGTGGTATAGTGTTGTGTGGTGTGGTATAGTGTGTGTGGTATGGTGTGGTGTGATGTGTGGTGTGGCGTGGCGTAGTGTAGCATGGTATGGTGTGGTATGGTGTTGTGCGGTGTGATGTGACGTGGCGTGGCTGAAGCATTGTCTCTCCCATCCATCAACTATGTGTGTCCATATAAAGTTTGTATAAATGGGGGTTGGAAAACTGTTCCTTCTACCCACCAGTTGTGTGTATTTGTGTATGTGTGTGTGGAATATTTGGAGTTTGCTTGCTGGAACTCTGCTCTATCCATTCTATGTGTGAATGTGAATATGTCTGTTTGTAGGTCTGTATGCATGTACATATGTGTATATGTATGTACGCATGTATATTTGTGTGTATGAAGTTACTGGACTTTGCCTTTTGTTTCATCCATTTTGTGTGTGTGTGTGTGTGTGTGTGTGTGTGTGTGTGTGTGCGCGCGCGCGCGCGCGTGCGTGCGTGCTCACACGTGCGCATTTTCTCTTTTCTTCTCTTTCTCACTGGCCGGAAGGAGTTAAAAGAGTTCATAGTTTTTCAACTGGCCACAGAGAGTGCCAGACCCAGTAAATTAAGCTTTGTTTCCTCAGTTAAAAAGTCTGCTGAGTAGCTTCTCTGATCACTGGCTGCCTTTGGCTGCAGCCCCTGTAGGTATCTGGATCCTCCCCAGTCAGCCGCTCTAAGCACCGACCCCCAATGGCTGCCTGCCTCGGTTTGGTTTACCCACCACATGGATGCCAAAGCCAAAGTCATTGGCACTTTCCATTACTCACCTAGAAGTGCTCATCCCTCCCTGCCTCCATTGTTCTCTGGTCCCCAAACATTCAGAGGATGCTAAAGGGATACAGGGAGGCTCCAGCAGCTCCTCCCCATCTCACCCCAGGGAAGTCTTTAGCACTGTCAAGATGCTATGTCCCTTGGGATCAATTCCCTTCCTCCAAGGCAAGAGAGTCTTTTGTAGTCTATCCCCTGCATCCCTGCAGGATCCAGGGAGTCTGCCCAAGCTCTTTCCCCAGAGGCCTCATCCTGGGGGGAGGAAAGGGACCATAACTCTGCCTGGCATCTGGCAGAATCCAGTTCTTTCCGCCAGCCTGCTGGGTGATGTCACCTATTGTTGAAGTGCTGTGCTTTTTATAGCTTCTGCTGCAGCAAGGGAGGGCAGCTGGTTGGCTGGCAGGCGGCAGGGAAGGGCAGTATAGCTTTCTTTATGAGGCTCAAGCTCCTGGCCCTTCCCTGGGTGGCCCTACTCAGAGGAAGATGATAGAGCATCAGATGACAGACAGACAGACAGACAGACAGACAGACAGACAGACAGACAGACAGACAGACAGACAGTGTTCAAGAAAAGGAGAGTGAATTCCCAGGAGAAAAAAGGTGGCAGGAGGGTCTGGCTCCCTGGTGGGCCAAGCTCAGCATCTTTCTTTTATCTTCTCTTTAAGCTCCACCACCAGCATCTGCTCCCTGCAACCCAAAGATAACACCCCTCCTGGGGAGCTCAGTGGTAGAGTGCTTGCCTGGCAGACTCAAGCCCGTGGGCTCAATTCCTATTACAAGGAAGAAAGAGAGGGAGAAAAGGAAGAAGAGAGAGAGGGAGGGAGGGAAGAGGGAAGGAGGGAAGGAGGGAAGGAAGAAAATACAGTCTGGGTGCCCATTCTGTGCCAGGCAGCATTGCCCTGCTGGGGACACAGGGAGAATGGCCTGCACTATGGAGCTGGCTATTGGTAAGTCATCTCTGCATCCCGAAAAGGGTGAGTGCAGACTGGCATTTCCATTATGACTGGACAGAGTGTTTGGCAAGCCCACAGGAAATTACTATAGACAGATGGCTCAGTAGCTACCAGTACATTTTGACTCTGACGTCAACAGGACGCCTGTGCTGCCTTTCCTATAAAGAACAGCACAAGGCCCAGCATGGTGGCCCACACCTGTAATGCCAGCACTTGGGAAGTAGGAGCATCAGGATTAGATATCAAAGGTCATCCTTGGCTGCATATGGAGTTGGAGGCCAGCTTGAACTACATGAGACTTTAATAAATTAATTAAATAAATAATGGCTAGTCCTTTGGGATACAGGAGATGGCTCTCTGGGTAGTAACTCTTACTGTGTGTGCATGAGTACCTGAATACAAATCTCCAGAACCCACATAAAAACTGTACACACACATACACACGTACACACACACACACACAAAATAAAATCAATATTAAAAATAAAAGCTCAGCACAAGTGACAGTCAGCCCATGAGACTTGATAATGACAACGAACCACCTTGTTCCTGGTTCATGCGCTTATGTATAATTTTAATTGTTATTTTATCGTGGACTCCTACTTCTAAAAATCAAAGTTAACTGTGAAACAGCTTCAGGCAGCCTTTCTGGAGAGAGCCAGAAGAGGCGCTGTCGTCACGGGAGGCCACAGCTGTGTGTGTTGCTTCCCTGAAGACCTAGACATTCCAGGGACCAAAGATGCAGAAGCCAAAGATATAGCTACCCATGACCCTGACCCTGCAGGGGTAGGCTGGTGTGGGCATCATGTCTTAGCTTTGATAATACAATTAAGAAGTGAGCATAGCAGAGCATACTATGTCTAACCTCTGCATTTGAGGAAGAAAAGGAAAACAGAGTTCAAGATCATCCTCAGGTACATAGTGAGTTCAAGGACAGTTGGGCCATATGAGACCCTGCCTCAAAAAAAAAAAAAAAATTATAATGAAAGAAAGAAAGGAGGGGCCAGGGAGAGGTTCCGTGGCTGAGACTTCTTGCTGCTTTCATGTCCTCTATCCATATCAGGTAGCTCACAATCACCTGTAACCCCAGCTCCAGGGGATCCAGTACCTTCTTCTGGCCTCTGTAAACATCAGTATGCACAGACACATACATACACACAGGTACAATAATACATACATACATGTATTCATACATATATATATATATATATATATATATATATATATAACTAAAATATAATTTTAATCCATTTTATTCTCTCATGTATTACACCCCGACTGTAGTTTCCCCTCCCTCCCTTCCCCTCAGCCTAATATAATTATTCTTCAAAAGAAAAAAAGAGTCAGGGGCTGGTGAGATGGCTC
>NC_034599.1:57357954-57364699 GCF_900095145.1 Mus pahari | reverse complement strand
GAGTTCCAGGACAGCCAGGGCTATACAGAGAAACCCTGTTTCGAAAAAAACCAAACCAAACCAAACCAAACCAAACAAAACAAAACTAGCCAACAGTCGTCTTCCTGGGAGAATACAGATTCCGTTTTCTTTAGTCTTCGAGGCAATTGTGTGGCACCGGTAGAGTCACCCCTCAGCTGAGAAAACATGTTCAGAAAAATCTAAAAACCTTGGCCACAGACTCACAGTGACTCAAGTCAGAGCCTGGGTTTGCAGGGAGCTTGTACAAACTCAAGGTCAAGCCTTGTTGGCTAGCTGCCCTGTCCCCACTCATGCACACGCTGGTTTGGAGGCTCTATCTCCTCTTTAATGCGCGGACCTTGCCCTCATTTGTCTGCGCATGTCTGCTGTCTCTCAGGAGATTGAGCTCCTGGAAGCAAAGACACGCCCCGCCCCCTGCCCACCCCCTTCTCCACCCCCACTTATCTAATTGATTAAACGTGACTGAGTGTGACAAGACTCTGGCTCCAGGCTGGAAGGGGACTCTCCCGCACAGCTGGCTTGTTGGAGGAGAACCCTCCATGCTTCTCTCCACCCCTTCCTTCCCCAAATCCTGTTTGGCACAGTCTCGGGTTTCCTGTGTTATTGCAGTAAGCTCCCAGCACACTCCCTGGGCAGAACCTCTGTGTTCCTCCCACATCCCAGATACACTTTGTTTCCAGCAAATTCCATGCATTCTAAGAGAGAGGAGTTTCCTTCGGGGTGTTTTAAGCCCACTGTGAACTGCATCTACTCTCCAGAGCCAGAGCTTTTTGGTTTTTTGTTTTGTTTTGTCTCTGATGCCAACTTCTCGCTGTGGGTCAAGCCTCGTGATTTCTTCCCTCTCAGCAATGTCAGGGATGTCTGGGACTAATGTGCAGATGAGAAAGCTGGGCCCAGGAGGGGAACTTCCAGGTATCAAATAAGAGACACCTCTCTTTGGGGTGTTGATTCTCCCTGACTCCCCAAACCCTGTTTAGGTGCTTGGGTATCCTACATTTAACAATCACCACTGTCCACCTGTACACCCCTCTCTGTCTGTCTATCTTTGTCTGTCACTCTGTCTGTCTCCCCCCACCCCCTGTTTCCCAGAGGCTGGAGCTGGGGTCCCACTTCCCTTGTGTTCCTGTGGCACAAGACAGCTGCCACTCTAACAAATCAGTTCACATGACTCTGGACCCAGCTGGATTTAAGCCACAACCCTCTGCAAGGCCATAGATCCCTTTACTTTCTACACCGAGAGTCAGAACCTCAGAGAGGTTAATGGCTCATCCAGTGTCACTCAGCTGGTGAGTGAGGTTTGGCCTCAATACACATGCACACATGCACACAAGCACACACACACACACACACACACACACACATGAACACGTATGCATATATATTCACATTACATACACAAACACGTGTAAATGTATATACTTTATTTCTTATATGTGTTTATACATGTATCATATATATTCTTATAGATGTATGTGCATATACATGGCATGTCTGTACATAGCAGGATGTAAAGATACAACCTGCCATCACATGAAAATAAGCAAGCTATGAAACATGCATAGCAGCATCTTTTTGGAACAAAAGAAGAAAGTGTGTGTGTGTGTGTGTGTGTGTGTGAGTGTGTGTGTTGTACACATGTCTAATCTAAGCATCAATTGGGGGTGAAAGGAATGTGTGTCTCCCTGATCTTCACCCCACTCCACTGTCCCCACTATTTCTAATCTAGTCCTCACTCCACAGTCCTCTACTGTTGGAAGGCAGAAGGTCATGCCAGGTTCCTCTTCCTGTCACTCTTGCACACCAGCAGGTGGCGGTGGGTGGTAGGTGAGAGCTACCAAGGGAAGAAATTTGTTCTCAAGTGGGCTGATTCCCTGAAACTGAGAACGGTGGTTTTAAGTTCTCCGTGGAAAAACTTCCTTCTTATCCAGCTGATAGACAAGTTATGGGGGCCTTTGTGGGGAGGCCCTTGCTTCCATAGTCCAGGGAAGATGCACCTGATCAGTCAGGAAACTTGGCAAAGGAGTTCTCTTCAAGCACAGCAACTTCAGCCTTGCTCGCCTTCAGATGATCTTTGTGACTGACGGTCTAGCCAAATGGTGAGCGTGATGAATTGACATCACATATTAAATTGTTCCACTCTTGTTAGCCAATTATTTTCTGTCTAGATGATGTCTTAAGGAATATCCCATGCCTTCCTAGGTATATTTGTTACATAGTTACTTCTCTTGACTAACTATGAGAAAGCACTACTAAGGCAACTTATAGAAGAGTTTATTTGAGCTTATGGTTCCAGAGGATACGAGTTCATCACGGCAGGGGCAGGCACAGGCACGTCAGCAGCAGCAGGAGCTGAGGGTTTATGTCCTTTAGCATAAGCATGACCATAAGCAGGAAGCAGGAAGCAGGGCGTCAACTGGAAGCAGGAAGCTGGGTGAAGGTGGGGCACGCCTTTAATCCCAGCACTCGGGAGGCAGAGGCAGGCAGATCTCTGGGTTTGAGGCCAGCCTGCTCTACAGAGTGAGTTCCAGAGCAGCCAGGGCTACACAGTAAAACTCTGTCTCAAAAAAGGAGAGAGAGAGAGAGAGAGAGAGAGAGAGAGAGAGAGAGAGAGAGAGAGAGAGAGAGAACACTACTCAAAGCCCACCTCCAATGTCTTACTTCCTCCAACAAGTTCACACCTTCTAAATTTACCCCAAACAGCACACCACCAACTAGGGACAAAGTGTTCAAATACAGTGCCTATGGGGGACATTCTCATTCACACCGCCATGGCAGATCACAGAGTGTCACATAAGGGCCTTGGGGAATGGCTCTCAGTGGTTAGTTCCCTGTGCTTACTTCTCTTCCAGAGGATCCAAGTTTGGTTCCTAGCACCCACATCAAGCTCCGGGGGAGCCAGTGCCATATTCTGGCCTCCCTGAGCACTGCACTCAAGTGCACACACTTGTATACACACACACACACACAAACACACACACACACACACACACACACACACACACACACGACTGGGGGGGTGTCGCACTTCTCATCATAATTCTGTAGCTATATACAACCCCTCATAGCTGATAAGTCGTTTATCACCGCTATCTCACTCTGAATCCCAGGTCAGGCGGGGCAAGAGCAGGGACAACCTCCCCCGTGACACATGCACACCGCCTTGTGGATGACATGGCCACAGTTGAGACGCATGCCTGGATGGAGCCACTGAAGCCCGGTGGGATGAGCATCAGAAACCATGGTCTATCTGTGGCTCAGTGCCTCTCTCTGGAGCTGTGAGTTCTTCTCTGAGCTCCCGCCTGGACCGTTTTTTGGCCCATCCTTCTCTCCACAGACCATCCTTTTCTGCTTCTTGGCTCGCACAGGACTGCAAACAGCAGCTCCGCCATCCAGGCTCTGCTTAGGCTCGTCCCTCAAGCCTGACCTCGAGGCTGATGCTCTGCCCGTTCTCTCTTAGCCTAGACCACAGCTTCCCTCTGCCCAGATGTCCATCCAGGGTCAGGGACAGAGTAGGAGACCCACCATGTAGGGCACAGAGGAGCTGGGGCAGAAGGAGGAGAAGCAGATTTCCTTAGCAGGTTGCTGGGGGAAAACGAAGGCAGATTTTTAATTTGGTGCTTGCTAAAAGCTGCTGTGACTGTCTGAGCCTGGCAGGGGAATAGCATGCTGGGGAGGTAGGGAGAGGCTCAGCTGAAAGAGTGCTTACCTGGCATACATGAAACCCTGAGCTCAGTCCCCAGCATCCTCTAAAACAGGTCACGGTGGCACATTCCTGTGATCTAAACACTCCAGAGGTGGAGGCAAGGTCAGACAGTTCAGGTCATCTCAAGTTACATTTGATCCTCTTCAAAAACAGACAAAACCAACAAAACAAAGCAAAACGAAAACCTGGAAACAATGTTCATTGTCTGAGGTTACATGCTGTCTAGCACTAGCTCCTCCCCCAGGTCTGTGGCACCCCCTGCCCCTGTGTGTCCAATTAAAGTCAAGGCTCTCTCTCTGCAGGTGCGGATCTGGGAGATCCCTGACGGTGGGCTGAAGCGGAACATGACGGAGGCTCTCCTGGAGCTCCACGGACATAGCCGCCGTGTGGGGCTGGTTGAGTGGCACCCCACGACCAACAACATTCTGTTTAGTGCTGGCTATGACTACAAGGTGTGGTGGTGGTAGTGGGTGCAGTCCAGGTGTGGGCACTCTGGCTAGAGCTGGCTCAGTGGGGGATGGGGGTGGAGCGCAGGGGATAGTCTAAGCACATTGACTGATAGAGGCCCGTTTGGTCAGTCATTCAGTCACTCATTCATTCTCTGCATAAGACTCACCATCTCCGGGGCACAAATTTTTCCAGGGAGTCTTGGAGGTTTAAGGTATCTTCCCTGTCCTCTCTGGAGTTTAGTGGACTAGAAGACCACAATGCCCATAACCTTTGTCTGGTAACTTCCTAACCAAGAGAGGACCATGCCTTCCTAGAAGGAAAAATGAGCAACCTGAGATGTAGGACTGCAGGGGAAATTGCAGCCCCAACCCTTATCGTGCCAGCCACCTGGACCCAGTGAGGAGGTGATGTCTCTCCTTATTTCTTGAAGAAACCAAGTGAAGACTGGGGCCTGTCGGAGGCTCTCAATGCATGTGTGTTGGTTACTTTTCCGGCTGTTGTGACCAAATACCCAACAAGAAACAGCTTAAGGAAGGGTCATCTTGGCTCATAGGTGGAGGGTATAGCCTGCCAAGATAGCAGGCTCATGCTGCAGCTGGTCATACTGCATCTGCCACCAAGAAGCAGAGAGATGAGAGCCCATGCTTAGCTGTCTGTGGAGAGGTGCCGCCCACATCTGGGGGCGGGTCTTCCCGACTCAGTTAACCTGGTCTAGACACTCCCTCACAGATATTTCCAGACCATTGTCTTCTGGGTGATTTTAGCTCCTGTCTAGGTGACAGTCTGTATGAATGTCAGTGTGTAGTTGAGATGCATCTGCCTTTTTGTACAGAACCCTTGGCAATGAGCTTGTAGCCCAGCGTAGCCCAGGCTTTGTACAGACAGCTCCTCCCAGGGCTGTTGGTGTGGATAGAGGACAAGCACCCAGGACCACAGCAGCCAGTGACTTTATCCACTGCACATCTACCTTTACAGGTCCTTATCTGGAACCTGGACATAGGCGAGCCAGTGAAAATGATTGACTGCCACACCGACGTGATCCTCTGCATGTCCTTCAATACAGACGGCAGCCTGCTCACCACCACATGCAAGGACAAGAAGCTGCGGGTGATTGAACCCCGCTCCGGCCGTGTTCTACAGGTGGAGCCATTTGTTTTGTGGAGGAATGGGGCTGTGCTGGGGCCCTGCATCTCACCCATCATACCTTCAGACCAGCCTATCTGCTCAGGGCCATTCTCCACCTGTAGGAACTCTGACTTGTTGTGGGCAGTAAAGGACCAGAGGATTTTTCCTGCCGCCTTGACATCTCCTCTAAAGGGGATTGATTCTTCTGCCTGCTGCAATGGACCTTCAGTCCCTGAGTCCCTGGGGTAAAACAGGTCCCATCATGGGTACAGAGGGAGAGGACCTTGGACTCACTGCCCAGTCACCTGCACAGGATGTGCCTGTGCCAAATGGCACATGATTCCATGTCCACAGATGGCGCTACATGGGGAGGTTGGTGGGAGGTTCCTCCCTGAGACTCAGATAAAGGGACTGAGCTATTTGGGAGTAACCCATGATTGTTTCCTGGGTTCTTACTGCATGGCAACCATAAGGCTCTAGAGGATGGAAAATACAGATGGGAGGACAGGGGACAAAGGACTACTTAATTAAGAGGAAGCCATTGATAGGGAGCTTGTCCACCATGCACAGAGCCCTGGGCTTGATCCCCCCCCCCAGCTCTGTCTGAACCGAGGGGGGCGGAGTGGGGGATCTTCCCAGGACATGTTTCATAGGTTAAAAGAAACACCACTGTGACAGTACTCAACACAGGCCCCTGAGGAGTTAGTGAAAGCTAACCCCATCCTTCCCTGTTTCCGCTGGTCTGGCTAATGCAAGGCCCTTGCTTCCTGAATGCCAGGGCTCTGTGCTGGAAGACAACTGTGTTGGTCTCCTGCAGCTACTATAACAAATAACCTGACGCTAAGTAGCTTTAAGAACAGAGGCTTGTTCTTTCCTGATAGAGGGATCCAGCTGTCCCAAGTGGCTGTGTCTGCAGGCTGCTCTCCCTGCAGAGATTTTAGGGGAGACTCAGTTCTTGTTTGTGTGTGTGCACACGGGTACACATGCATACACTGACATGTATATGTGCACAGGAATGTCAGAGGACGAGGGCAGGTGTCTTCTTCAGTTGCTCTCCACATTGGTTTTTTTGTTTTTTTGTTTGTTTGTTTGTTTTGAGGCAGGGTCTCTCGTTGAACCCACCCTCACTGATGCAGCTAGTCTAGCAAGCCAGCAAGCCCAGGGAACCACTTGTTTCCATCTCCCAGGGCTGGGATTCCAAAGGGCGCCATGCAGCTTTTTTTTTTTTAGATTCAATATGAACAAATATATTTTCTTTTAATTTATTTTTTATATAGAATACAGCTATCATTCAATAAAATTATAGGTATTAAAATAATTATATGTTTTATTTAAAAGAGGATGAATTATATCTAAATATCTAAATGAGTATTACGAAAAGTAAAAACCTAGCCGGGCGTGGTGGCACATGCCTTTAATCCCAGCACTCAGGAGGCAGAGGCAGGC
>NC_034599.1:57355436-57357943 GCF_900095145.1 Mus pahari | reverse complement strand
TTTCAATATTTTTGAATCTGTTGAGACCTGTTGGAGAGATCTCCAGTCCTTGTTTTGTTTTCTTGAAACAGGGTTTTACCATGGAGCTCTATGTAGTCTGTGCTGGCCTGGAACTTGTAATCCTCCTGCCTCAACTAACCAAATGCTAGATTCCAGACTTGTTCTTGCTTCTTCTCACTTTGGGGGGCTGCTGGCATGCTGGCCTGTGGCGTCCCTGTCCCTGCCTCCAAGGTTGTGATATCTCTCCCTGTGTACTGTATGACCTCACCTCTCTCTTACAAAGACACTGGTGATGGTATTTAGATCCTACCTGTGAAAATCATAGCTCTCTCCATCTCAGGATTCATAGCCAAATTACATATGCAAGGATCTTTTCAATCTAAATCAGGGGGCAGTCTAACTGGGACATGGGTCTTGGGGGGGCCACCACTCCACTCAACTCTCTAAAGAACCACATACTGAGGGTCCTGGCTCACCTGTGGTCTCTGTCCCCTCCAGGAGGCAAACTGTAAAAACCACAGAGTGAACCGGGTAGTGTTCCTGGGCAACATGAAGCGGCTCCTCACGACTGGGGTCTCCAGGTGGAACACAAGACAGATCGCCCTCTGGGACCAGGTCAGCCATTGGGATGCCAGCCGGAGGGCAGGGAGGGGCAGCCAGTCTATATCTGAGTTCCTGGGGTCTCTGCTGGAGGGGCTGTAGCTCTGGTAGCTGTGCTGGGATTTGGGAAGGAGCCACACTCTCTTCCTAGATGCAGCCTGACCCATACCACCCTCCTCCCTACAGGAGGATCTGTCCATGCCAATGATCGAGGAAGAAATTGATGGACTCTCAGGCCTCCTGTTCCCATTCTATGATGCTGATACCCACATGCTCTACCTGGCTGGAAAGGTAGGGGTTGGGGAGGGATGGACTGTCAATTAGCGAGAGATTCCAGTCCCCATTAGAATGCCTCTCTGGCCTTATCCCTAAGAAAACCAACCTAATCATTGTGGCTTCCCACGAGCCAGCCCAGCCCCTGGCTCTCACCACTTCCAGCCACACCTCTGTCATTTTTCAGAAATGTCAAGTGACTGAGAACTCCTTTCGGGACAAGTCAGACTGGAAGGATAAAGATCTAAGCCTGACATGTAGACAGTGACCAATGACAGGAGATGAAACACCTGTCAGGAGATCTTCCAATGTGGCCTTGTCAGAAAGGCTGTATGGACATGACAAAACCAACCCACCACACACATCACACCAAATACCACACTGCACATATAATGTACATACCACGTACATACCACACATACTGACTGCACCATACATATGCACCACAGAGACCATACATACATAGTATGTATGAATACATACATACATACACTGCACACATACCACACATGACACCACCCATATATGTCACATACCACATCATACATACATGTCACACAGGCTATACATACACACCACATTACATATATACACATTATACAGATGATAATATATACTATAATACATACAAACAATGCACTACACCTATATATACCATACACACATACCATATATACATACAGTATCATACACATACAACACATCACAGCATATACACACTATACAAACATGCTACACTGCATACATACCACACACACACTTACATAGCACACACATCACACAAATCCCATGCACCATACAGACACTCACTGTGATCATATATACACACATATCATGTATATACCATCGCGTATCCACCCCTGCCCCTAGTAGAGCTACCAAGGCCTAAAGTACAGGTCTCTTTCGTCTCCTGGCCACCTCTGAGAGGTAGGGTCAGCTCTCTCCTACAGCGCCTTGGGCCTAGGTCTACTGGACCCTGCCCTCTACTCTCATTGCTTCTCTGCTACCCTCAGGGGGATGGGAACATCCGATACTATGAGATCAGCACGGAGAAGCCCTACCTGAGCTACCTCATGGAGTTCCGCTCCCCGGCCCCACAGAAAGGCCTAGGTAAGGATCTGGAGGCTGCTTCGGGCTACTTTGTGCAGAACAGGAGATGGTATTGGCTTGTGCACACACAGTATCCCCTTTCACAGTAGTCAGACTCCCAAGCCTGACTCAGTGGGCAGATGGGAATGGGACCCACGCATGTCACCTTCAGCAGACCAGCTCCCCTGTACCCAGCCTGCCACTCATGGCACCAGATTGGCCATCTCTGTCAGCAGAAGCCTGTAGGGTACAGGCTCTGTCTTCTTTCTCAGCTGTAGACTCACTCCACAGTGGAGTTCACATGGTGGAAGGAGGTTCAGTGGCTCTGAAGCCAGGACTGTAGCCCCAGCTGGAGAATTGACCAGGCCCAGCAGGGCAGGCAAGAGCTCCACCATTTTCCTTGGATCCAAAGAGGGGAACAGAAGACTTGTGAGTTTGAGCATAGACCAGGGGCTATGCAGTGAGACCCTGTCTCAATAAAGAGGGAGAGAGAGGGGCTGGTGAGATGGCTCAGTGGGTAAGAGCACCCGACTGCTCTTCCAAAG
>NC_034599.1:57334602-57355411 GCF_900095145.1 Mus pahari | reverse complement strand
CCAGCAACCACATGGTGGCTCACAACCATCCGTAACGAGATCTGATGCCCTCTTCTGGTGTGTCTGAAGACAGCTACAGTGTACTTACATATAATAAATAAATCTTAAAAAAAAAAAAAAAAAAAAAAAAAAAGAGGGAGAGAGAGAGAGAGAGGGAGGGAGGAGAGAGAGATGGAAGGGAGAGTACTGTAGAAATCTCTTTGGAAGAGCAGCTTCCATCCCAGTTGGAAAGACCTAGAACTCTCACCCAGACTCACACTACTGGAAAGACACATGTTCTGTCTGTGCTCGATTGGCACACTGCCAGGCAGGTGCCCATCATCTACATGCTTCACTCTCCCATGACCTCACACGGGGCGGGGCCACTTCTGCCCAATGAAGCAAAAGTTCAGAGTTAGTAACTCACCCAAGAACTGAGTGGAAAAGGGGCAGAGTCCCAGGTCAAATCCTGTCTATGGAAGCCCAAGCTGAGCTCCTAGCATCATGCAAGCTCTGCCTACTCAGGAGACGAAGCTGCTCCGGACAGTCTGGCCAGTGAGGTGCAGACAGCACACACACGTACCGCTGCTTCTAGATCAACAGCAAGCTGTCTCTTGGGCTGTGTTGAAACCTCTGGCATGAGGAGTGGCTTTGCCCTCCTTTCTGTTCTCCACAGACTGAGACAAAGAGGTGGAGGGAAGACAGTTCATTCCAGGTGCTAGGCCCTGCAGCCTTGTTAACTTTGTGTCTTGAGTTTGAGGTCAGCCTGGGATACATGACCTTAACCTTGCCTGCCCCTTCCCTTGGCAAAAAGTAACTGTCTTCAGTCAGAGGCCCGCTCAAGACATCATGGCCACCCTCTGTCCTCTGGATGGGTCCTTGCACCCAAACTGCAGCCAGCCTGAAAACGTCAGACCGTGAGCAGGGACAGAGAGGTTCCCCATAAAACCCCCATGTCTCTCTAGGTGTCATGCCCAAGCATGGGCTGGATGTGTCTGCCTGCGAGGTCTTCCGCTTCTACAAGCTGGTGACCCTCAAGGGCCTGATTGAACCGATCTCCATGATTGTACCCCGGAGGGTAAGTGGGCCTGGGTTGGGCTGCAAAGGGCCCTATGTTCGATCTTACTAACCAGAGCCCAGATGAACCCAGATAAAGGAGGCGTGGGGGGGCGGAGGGGGGGACTAGAATATTCAGGCTCCACCTGAGGTAGAGGGTGGAGGATACTCTCCGGTAGGGATGGTTGGTTTGCATGAAAGTGGTCAGTTCTCGACGGGAGGGCCGGAGAGGACAAAGACTTTGAGGTGGAATGGCAGGAGTGCTCCTAGCCAGGCGGACAGGGCTTTCCCAGCGGTTCCCAGATATCCTTTCTCTTCTCCCTCCCCCATGCAGTCAGATTCCTATCAGGAGGACATATACCCCATGACACCAGGCACAGAGCCAGCGCTGACCCCTGATGAATGGCTGGGAGGCATCAACCGAGGTACCTTTGCGGGGTCCGGGCGGGCGGGCGGGCGGGCGGATGGGCAGGCGCGCGAGGGCAGGCGGGCGCGCACGCAGGCGCGCGAGCAGCACAGAAGAGCCACTCTCCAGCTCAGCTAGCTTCCTCTGCATGATCCCCTGTCCACGTGTGCCCTCCCTCCCACACAGCCAGCAAGCTCGGTACAGCGATACCTCACTCTATAGCCCAGCCTGTTGGATGACAGTGTCTCCATTGACTTCCCAGATCCCGTGCTGATGTCTCTGAAGGAAGGCTATAAGAAGTCTTCAAAAGTGGTATTTAAGGCCCCCATCCGAGAAAAGAAGAGCGTTGTCGTCAACGGCATAGATTTATTAGAAAATGTCCCACCCAGGACTGAGAATGAGGTAAGGCTGCAGGGTGCCCCCCACAACTCAGGAAGAGCCAGACCTTTATGTTGCTGCTATGAGCTTCAGGCTTGGAAGGCAGCTCTATCCTGGGACGTTTTTCTGTCCGTGACACATTCTATAAGTAACATGTAGTTGGTTGCCTTTTCCTCTGACCTCAATGAATATGGAAGCTGGGATGTCAGAGAGATCTGTCTTCCTCCAAACCTCAAATTCACTGACACAGAGATCGAACATCATCCCCGTGCGTTGTGGGCATTGTAAATTACCAAGAGGATCCATCTTCCTGGCCTCCTCATCCCAGCCGGCCTTGCCTTCCTGCTTGCTGGTCTGTTACATTTCCTGCCTCAGGGAGAGGCTGGCTGTTTATGAGCGAGCGAGCAAGCGGCCTCTTTGTACCACCTAGGAGTGAGAGCTCATGCTGACACAGCCAGAGCTGTCCGTGGCCTCTGAAGTTAGCCGCTTTCAGGCTGTACCCCCAGGCCCACATGCCAACACAGCTCAGCTCAGCTGGCAGTTACAGGATGCCTACTGTGTGTCAGACCCGTGGCCTGATGCAGCTGGAAGCCCGGTCGGTTGTATAAGTTCCATCTGTGTATGAATTCTGACTCTGCCATTTCCTAGCTGGGACTGAGTGTCCTGACTTGTCCAGCTGTTGTGACACTAGAGAGATGGGGCACAGTACACAGCAGTCTTCATGACTCACACTAAGTGCTCAGAGGGGCTGGCTGCGTTAGCCCTCTGTTGCTGTGTAACACATTACCCACAGCCTATTTACTTCGCCCCAAGGATTAGTTACCTTTCTCATTGTTGTGACTAAAATACCTGAAGGAGGAAGCAGGGAGGGTTTGGGGGGAGCCTACAGTCGGAGGGGATACAGTCCACTATGGCGGGGAAATCACAGCAGCACTAGGATGAGGCATCTGGTCCCATCACCTCCACAATCAGGAAACAGAGTGAACAGGAAGTAGGGCAGGGCTGTAAAACTTATAATCTCACCTCCTAGTGACCTGCTTCATCTAAGGGATCACCTCCTAGAGGTTCCCCAACCTTCCCAGATAGCACCCCCAGTTGGAAACAACGTGTTCAAACACATGAGTGCGGGGGGCAGGGGGGGCATTCCATACTCAAAGCAAAACACCTCACCAAGGCTGATCAGCGGGGCCGCAGTCACAGCCCAGGTCCTAGCTAAGGGAGGACCTGCTTGGAAATTGACTCTCATAGCTGCTATGTGACCTCAGTCCTCACTGTCCTAGCCACATGGACTTCAGTAAATGCTAGCTGTCACCATGTCAGCCAGCCTCCTGCACGGCCAGAAAGGAAGGAGTCCAAGATGGAAGCCAAAGAGGTTCTGTAAGGTGACCTGGGATGACACATCATCAGTGCTGCCATGCCCTGCGTCTTTGGCACAGGCTGCTAGGTTCAGTTCAGTTCGGTGGGGAGGGTGGCAAGCACCATCTTAGACTAGGCTGCTGGTCCACAAACATAGACTTATCACCATCATCAGCAAAGATCACTGCATTTCACCTCAGGGATTGCCCCTTAAAAGAGCATCTGACAGGCAGCTTGATCACAGGCATAGCATGTATCTATGTGGGCAGGGGGTGTGGCTCGGCTAATAGAATGCTTGTCTAGTGTGCAGAGGACCTGGATTCGATACCCAGTACCACACCAACTGGGCATATGGCAGACACCTGTAATCCCAGCACCTTCGAGGTAGAATCCATACTGAGCTGGAGACCTGGGATAGGAGAGAGGGTTATTTACCACTGTAGAAAGATGTTCGTCTTTCTAGAATGGATGAAATCTTGTGATAAACAAGGTTCTTCTCAAAATAACCCAGGCGGAGAGCAGTGGTAGAAGACTTAGAACCGGAGCGAAGCTGGGGGGCAGGAGCTGAGGGACAGGCGCTAGGGAGCTCCTGGGACCAGTTTTTTTTTTTTTTTTTTTGGTTTTTCGAGACAGAGTTTCTCTGTATAGCCTTGGCTGTCCTGGAACTCACTNTGTAGACCAGGCTGGCCTCGAACTCAGAAATCCACCTGCCTCTGCCTCCTGAGTGCTGGGATTAAAGGCGTGCGCCACCACGCCCGGCCTGGGACCAGTTTTTTAAATTTGTGTTTATATTTAACATGTTCAGTTTTAAAAACAATTTTTTTAAAAGGAAGGAAGGAAGGAAGGAAGGAAGGAAGGAAGGAAGGAAGGAAGAAAGAAAGAAAGAAAGAAAGAAAGAAAGAAAGAAAGAAAGAAAGAAAGAAAGAAAGAAAGCAAGCAAGCAAGCAAGCAGGCAGAAATATGGGCTGCCAAGATTTCCCAAGTGAGCAATCGTGAGGGTTTGAACTCTGTCTCAGCCCTGAGGGTGAAGCGGGAGGGCTGGAGGGGATGAAGTGGAGTGACATCCAGCTTCCCAGATGCCTATATGGATTGAAACCAGCGACCTGGGGGAAGCATTCCGAGTTCTCTGTGCAGGTGAGACAGAGCCCACCATCCTCCTGTGGCTAAGCTGTGCCTCTCCCACCTTGGGAAGAAATAACTCAGACGCCCGCCGTGACCTCGGCTTTACCCATAGTTGTAACATTCTGAAAGCCTGGAAGTAACTAATGAGCAAGCAGGACAGGAAAGGAAAACAGCCATCTACAGGCAAGGAGACAGACAGCTCAGAAGCAGGGCATGATGGCACACGCCTGGAAGATCAGCATCAGGAAGCTGAGGCAGGAGGATTGCCATGAGTTTGAGATAGCGTAGGCCAGATTAGGGTGTGTGTGTGTGTGTGTGTGTGTGTGTGTGTGTGTGTGTGTGTGATTTAGTGTTGTGACAGGCTTTCCTGTAGCCCTGGCTAGCCGCAAATTCACTATTTATCAAGGGTAATCTTGAGTCTCTCCTCCTCCCCTTGGTTGCTGAGATTACAAGCAGGTGGCACCATGTCTGTTCTATACAGTGCTGGGCAGCAAACGCAATACTTTTCACATGCTAGGCAAATACTCTACCAGGTGAGCTGCATCCCAGCCCCAGGCCTGGGACATTTGACAGGTGCATATGGTTGGAAGGCCACTATAACCAGTCTCCATGGTTACATCACCTATACTTGACTGTTTAAGCATCGCCTTTAACAAGACTGCTCTCTACTTAACATTTTTATAGAAATGGCAATGTTCTGTCCTCATTGGTGTATATTATACTTAATTACATTATAAAAGCACATACATAATCAAATGTAATCATGTCAGAACCTCCCAACACAGTGACTGTGGATATCCCAGCTTGCTTTGTAGTGCTGTGGTAAGTTACTATGGGTAAAGTAAGTTGGAGAGGAATGAGTTTATCTGACTTACACGTCCACAGCACAGTTCATCACTGAGAGAAGGCAGGAACCTGGAAGCAGGAACTTGGAAGCAGGAACTGAAGCACAGCCCAAGGAAGAATGTGGCTTGCTCAAGTGCAGGGCCCCCGTTGGTAGCCTACTTTCCCAGTCAGTGTTTTGTGGGCATCTGTTAGTATATTTCACAGAAGCAATCAGAATCTGGTAGACCCAGGGAGTGGACAGTACGAAAATCTGCTAGGGTACCAACTCCTTACCTATGTTCGCCAGAACCTGAACCATTGCATGTGTGTGCACACGCGCGCGCATGCGCGCGAACACACACATACACGGCCAAGTGTCATTCTGTACCATCAATTTCCTCAAGAAGAGAAGAGGGACACATATAACCCTAGTGCCTGGGAGGAAGAGACAGGAAGATCCTGAGTTCAAGGTCATGCTCAGCTACCTTGTCTTTAAAAGTCTTAGAATTCTGTCTAGGATGGTTTTTTTAAGAGGCAGAAGCAGGAACACCCTGAGTTTGAGCCATCCTATGCTACATAGCAAGTTGGAATGTAGCCAACCTGAGCTACAAGAGAGAAGAAAAGGAATGGGGGTGGGGGGAGTGGAGGGTGGAGGCAGGAGGATCAGGAGTTCAAAGCCAGCCTCAGACGGAATGAGCTAGAGTGAGCCCCTATCGCAAACAAACAAATGGCTTTAGTTCAGACCCGTAAAGGGGCCAGCTTGAGATGCTGAGAAGGGGACTCCCTCGGACAGGCCTGCGTGGCTAGAGGGGTAAGTAGGAGCCCTGGAGGATAACTGCCGAGAGCACCGGGCTGGCTGTCCCAGGGTGGGAGGAGGCCTGGGGCAGGTGAGCGGGCATGGCAGGTCTGGGTGGGGTGGGGCGGGGCGTATGAAAGCCCTGGTCCTCCAAAGTCCTCCTCACCTACTCTCTCCCTGCACCCCTTACTGTATCCCAGCTCCTCAGGATGTTCTTCAGGCAGCAGGATGAGATTCGAAGGCTGAAGGAGGAGCTGGCACAGAAGGACATCCGGCTCCGTCAGCTCCAGCTCGAACTGAAAAACCTGCGCAACAACCCCAAGAACTGCTAGCCCCGCCTCGGGCTGAGCAAACCCCGCCTCGGGCTGTTTTCCAAGCCGATCTCTCCGCTGTTTTTACTGGTCCCTAAACTGCCTCTTATCTGTAGAGCCCAGAGACAGGGCCTGGATTGGAGCTGGGGACCAGTCGGTAGACCCTGCCTACCACCTCAAGAACTGGAAGCTGACTTTTGACCTCCTGACTTCATGCTAACACCGGTCCCCCAGCCTCTCCTGGAAAGCCCACCCCTGACTGGCTGCAGCTTTTCCTTGCAGCCCCAAGAGCCAGGCTTTCCCCCTTGGCTCCCTGCAGGTCTCCTTAGAGGGACAGGAAGAGCGGGATTACAGCCTGGTTTAGAACTTGAATGTGTCCCCTGCAGAGGGGCTGCAAGGACCTGTCTACACAGGAACCAGTCGCTCCGACCCCAGCGTTCCTTCTGAAGCACAGGCTGGATTGAGGGGAGAGCGCTCTGCCCACCTCCTGCCTCCTCGCTCTGCCCACCTCCTGCCTCCTCCTGCTCCCAGCTGCTGAGCAAGCTCAAGTCATCTCACCCAATGGTGAGCGCCTGGCAGCCCGCCCTTTTCTTTCTGAACTCTCCCACCCCCTTGTCTTCAGGGAATGAAGAGAACGCTCTCCACGGCCATAATGACCCTCTGCCTACCCTGTGGTTCTCTTCAAAGCTCTTTTACATCCCTTTTCCATTTAATTCGTGAAGCAGGCAGAGTAGGGATTAGTGTCCCTACTTGTCAAATGACAGAACTCAGGGGGTCACTCAGAGGGTCAGCAGCAGACCAAGTACCCTTGGTATCCAGAGCCCCCGCGGCCAGGGCCCTTCCCACTGTATTGAGATGCCAATCCCCTTGTGGGCTTCCCCAGAAAGAGACCTGGAAGCCACTTCCACTGTCTGCCCAACACCAGTAGTGCCAACATGCAGGCTGAGGCCTTCACACTCAGTACCCCTGGACCCTCCTAGCCTGCACTCCGTGCTCTCACTACCTTCGGGGGTGGGGTAGGGGGTGGGGCTCCAGCTGACGTGAGGCCTCTTCCTGGAAGCTGAGGCAGAGAAAGGATAGAGCTTGGCCCTAGGGCAGGCAGAGCAAGATGGCTTCCAGGGACGCTCTCTCTGCCTGTGTCTCCCTCCACCCCACCTCCCTCCCCACTCCCAACCCTGCTTATCTCAGCCACTTTCAGCCTTACACACGCAGGATGACCACAGCCACTCCACCCACATAGCACTTTAAAGTTTACCCAGGTTTTGGACACATAGATCTCATGCATCTGCCCTACTTTACAGTGAAGGTAACCAGGAAATGGCCCTCTGCACGCAGCTCTGGGATGCGGCATCTCTTTGGTCCTCTACACGCTTCCTTTAGCCCCTCTCCCCTCCCTCTTTCCATTCCCCACCTAACACATGGAGCTCAAAAGCCCTGGTGTCAGGACAGTCACCGCCCTTTGGGTAGAGGAGACGCAGGACCTCTGTCCCTGCCTGGGATCTGTATACATAGGACACTTCTTGCCTGCCCATCCTGCAAAACTTCCCAACTGCAGATGTGAGCTGAGGTGAGATTTCTCCAGCCTTGGGGCCTCTCCTCTCCAACCACCGACGCGCCCCACTCCCAGCGTGCTGAAGCGAGTTCTCCCACACCACCACAGCTAGACTGTCAGCTCTCATCTCCCCTCCACACTTCTGGAATTTTCTTTCTCTCCATTGACCTTTGTGGTCTTCTGTGATTATTTATGCTGCCTCCCAAGGTTAGAATTGAAATAAAATGTTTTCAGGTTATCAAGCCATGTTTTCACGTTATCATGGCCATGTCATTTAGCCGCAGGGAGACCCTACGTTGGTCACCTTGTTTTCTCTGTGGCCAGCGGCACACTCAGCTCCTCTGTCTTTCTGAAATGACAGCTACCTCTCTATAACTCTCCTGCCACATTCTGTTCATCTGACACTGTTGACAACCTCAGGAAAGACAGTGCTTTGCTACGGAGGCTGTCCTGTACACCGTACACTCGTCAGTGTCCCTGCCTGCCTTAACACTCCAGGTGTCATGGCAACCTCCACCTAGTTTTGACAGACAAAAATGCTCCTGCATGTTATTCAGTGTAATTCAGAACTACTGTTCTGGGGAAAAGGGACCAAACACCAAACCTGACAATCTGAGTTGTAGAAGGAGAAAACAAACTCCAATTGTCCTCTGACCTCCATGCATTTGACATGGCACTCTTGGGCACTTGTATACACGTACACACATATAAATATTACAATTTTGTACTTAAAAAAAAAAAATTGATAGTGTGTATGCAGTACCAACAGGGGCCAGAAGGTGGCATCAGGTTCCCTGGAGTTGGAGTTACAAAAGGATGTGAGACGTCATGTGGGTGCTAGGAACTGAACAAGAGTCCTCTCCATGTTCCTTTTTTTTTTTTTTTTTTAATGAGCTACTTCTTACAGCTATTCAAAAGGTATTTACTATGGACAAATATAGTGGTTCATACCTATAATTCCACTCTTAGAAGCTAAAGCAGGAAGGTTATCAAGGCTTCCGGTCCAGCCTGAGATACACAGTAAGGCCCTGTTTCAGAAGAGGGCAAGGCACACCAAGGATGTAGATCAGTTGGTAGGGTGCTTACCTTGAAGTCCTGAATCTGATCACAGGCACTATATAAACCAGATATGGCAGCACAAATTTGTAATCCTAGCACTTGGGAAGTGGGGACAGGAAGATCAGAAGTTCAAGGTTAACCTTGGTTAGATAGGGAATTTGAGACCAGCCTGGGTTCTATAAAGACCTTGTTTGTTTCATATCTAGTCCTGTGCTGGGGTCTGGGGAGACTAGTGTCTTACACTGGACCAGCACAGTCTGCAAAGTCCATGCATTGGACTCCCTAGGATCCATTACTGGGCTGATATGGCCAAGATCACTGAGCCAGTGTCATGGGGAAGCTGAAAGATAAGGGTCTTCTGGGTCTGGGGACAGAGGAACTGAGGGGAGCCTGCTTCGAAAGGATGCCGAGGGTCTAGCTTGAGACCAGAAACGGCGGACACCAGCTCTCCCTCACCAAGGCAGGCCTGTCTGAGAAGAGGGCTGTCAGTCTACCAAGGGGATGCCACAGGTAACTGAGGGGAGCCAGAGGAGCTAACCCAGCTTAAGTGGGGAGCATCAGAAGACTGTAGGGGAACTGCACACAGAACGCTGGGGCAGGTGAGGGTTTAAATCCCATTGTGGCCCCAGTGTGGGAAATGCTGCCTGTCACTCATCTGCACAGGTTGTCATTTTCCCTATCTGTACAATAAGGGGTGAGAACAATTCCCAGGGCCCCTTCCTGGTCAAACACCTAAGATTTCCGTGGTGCCAGCTGCCCAGGGGATGAAAAAGTTCCTAAGACCGTGCATTGCCTGGCATAAGTGATACAAACCATGTATCAGAGGACCCATGTTCAGTTCCTAGCCAAGGAAAAGGGAAAGCAGCTTGGGGCTCCTGTGGGGTCTGAAGGCCTGGAGTTTCTGCCTCTAGACCAATTCTCAAAGCCTTGGTTTTCAGGAATTCTCAATTCACTCAGTCTGGTCCATGTAAGCTTCTTCTCATCAGATGTCAGGGAACCCTGGGCTGTCGCCTGGCTGAGACTGCCCTGCCTGGGTCTATGGGAGCAGATAAAGATGTGCACATGTGGATGTGCCTTCTCCTCTGGCCACCTGCTTCTACCCCAGCAGAACAGCTTATAATGGTAAATTACCTACGGTCAGTGGGAGCCCATTTTCCACACTGTGTTTGTTGAATAGTTACCTTCCCATTGGTTATTTATGTGTCCTTAGAGTCTTCATATGCTGCGCTGCGGTTGTAGCTCAGCAGAGGGCTTGCCTAGAATGCTGGAAACCCTGTGTTCCATCCCCATCACTGCATAAATCAGGCATGGCAGCATATGCCTGCAATCTCGGCATGCAGGAGGTAGAGGCATGAGGTCCAGAAGTTTGAGAATATCTTTGACTATATAGTGAGTTCAAGGCCAGCCTGAGCTACATGAGACACTGTCTTAAAAAAAAAAAAAAAAAAAAAAAAAAAAAAAAAAAAAAAAAAACAAAAAACGCCGGGCATGGTGGCGCACGCCTTTGATCCCAACACTCGGGAGGCAGGGGCAGGTGGATTTCTGAGTTCGAGGCAAGCCTGGTCTACAAAGTGAGTTCCAGGACAGCCAGGGCTACACAGAGAAACCCTGTCTCAAAAAACCAAAAAACAAAACAAAACAAAACAAACAGACAAACAAACAAAAAACGTAGGCTATGATATCTTTTACTTGTAGTCTTGTATGCCGGTCTCTCTGCCAGTGCTGACTCCACAGTTTTAATTATGTAAAGATAGGGACGGGAGGGAGCCATCCATGGCTCTTTGAACCATCTCTGTTGACCTGCTTCCCGCTAGATGTTATTCTTGCTTTCTCCCCAGGTAAAGATGTCTTGGGTTCAATTTCAGATCCTTCTTTTCTATGAATGAGCCTTTGTGTCTCTACAGGCAAGGACACCTCTCCCCTCTCCCAGTTCTAGCTCCTATCCTGAAACCTGACTGGATTTCCAACTTGGTTTAGCACAGACCAAGTAGCTGGATAACTGAGTGCTATAAGCTGAGCCTAAGGAAGGCCAGCCATATCTCTCTGTGGCGTCCCACCACCAGCAGGACACAGAGTCCTGATCCTGGAGGGGATTTGCTCCGGAATGGGTTCAAGGTGGGGTGGTCATCAGTCTGGGGAGGTCGCTGTCTTCCAAGCTGTCTCCTGAGATCTCAAGATGGGTTCAGGCATTTTTAGACTCCTAGCTCTGGGCAAGCATCCAAGACTGTCAGCAGACCCATGCAGAGCCTGGCTGCTTCTTCACTGTGCGAAATGACTTCATCCTGAGAACAACCCCCAGCCCTGCCCTGTCTTCCAGCTTGGAAGAACTAAGATGCCGCTGCAGGGGCATGCAGCAGCGGCAGACACTTAACCTTGGCCAGGAAGAACTACAAGATTCACTAGAGCTCTTAATACAGAGGGAGGAAGAGCGGGGTGTGTGTGTGTGTGTGTGTGTGTGCGCGCGCGCGCGCGTCCTGCTGGATAACAACTGAAGTCCCAGTTCTGGAGAATTTTGCCTATTTTGAAATAACCTGCAGCTTGCTAATTCAGTTCCGTAACAAGCACAATGTTAGCCTTATTCTGACTCCTTAGTTCTTATGTGGTCACTGTCTGGCATCATTGTCCCTTTAGGTTATCCATTGACTTCCCAGAGCATTACACCCAAGATACACACACACACACACACACACACACACACACACACACACACACACACAATGCTAACCAATGGGACCTAAATGAAGGGAAGACTGGAACTGAGAATAAAGATCTTAGATTTCAAGGTCATAGTGATCACCCAAGATCCAAAGACCAGAAAGAATTTGCTAGAAACTTGAACCTAGCCAGCAGGTGGCAGATTACAGCCCTCTACTGTTCTAAGCTAGGCGCCTTCTGCCATCTCCCATCCAACCCCTGAATAAATGACACAGATTACCGGGCCTCCTGGTGAAGTAGGCACTCAGTCTAGCCAGGATCTGAACCACCCATGCATGAGGGAGGGAGGGCTTTTAAGGGTCCTCAGGCGCCAAGTCCGGGAGGACAGCGTTCTGAGAGCGGCCAGAGGAGGGCGCTCGCCTCGTCCTTCCGCAGATTCCGTGGTCTTTGCGGGCGGCGCGCCTGCTTGCCTGGGAGCTGGAAGAAGGCTGAGGCTGGCTTCCCGTCCCAGCGAGGATCTGACCTGCTCGGTGACCTTGAGCAAGGTTCCCACAGGGACAATGACAAGGAGGGGCTGTTTCTGCCCAGAGAGTCTGCATTTCCACGAGGTTTGGGGCAGAGCGGGAAAGAGAAGAGGAGGGGAGAAAGGAGCTGAAGGAGGAGCCTGGGGTCCAGGGCAGACCCTGGCAGCTGAGGGGTCACCGCCCAGCCGGGTCCTGGAGCTAGCTCTAGCCTACGCAATCTCCAGGAAGCTGCTGGAAACAGAAGCAGTCCTCCCCAGCTCTCTGCCTCCCGCCCCGGAAAACACAACCGTCCAGGGCCAGAGGTGAAGGTGGAGCCCACCAGGGAGGCTGCACTCCTCTCTGTGTGAGAAGCAGAGGAAGGGCCTGGAGTGAACTGATACTGGTTTCCCTCGCTGCTTAGACCTGGGCTGGGGGGTGGGGGGGATACAAGGGCATCATTCAAGCAGAGACACCAGGTCCAGTTCAGGAGTTAGTGGCCTGGATAGTGGTGAGAGAGCGTGCTGAGCTATGGAATTGACCTTGACTGAAGAAGAGAGGGGGCACACGGACACGTAAGGTGAATGCTCGATACCGGAACTAGAGATAGATGAGATGATCCTCACTATCCAAGGGGGCACACCATTGAACTTAGCAAACGCCCCTTGAGACACGCAAAGGAGGAGACAGTCTAAGAAGCTGCAGAGTGTTTCTCTGTGCCGTTTAGACCAGATGTAAAAGATTGGCCGAGTACTTTTTTCCCCTGAAAGACAGGGTGCAGAGTTTCTTGGAGCCCCAAGTATCCGTGAGCTCAGACGGTAGCTAGAGATGACTTTGAGTTCCAAAAAAAAAAAAGACTTTGAGTTCCTGATCCTTCCGCTGATCCTCCTAGAGCTGAGGTCGTCCGTCTGAGCCACCACACTTGACATATGTCCTGCTGGAGACCCACTCCCTGGGCTTCATGGTGGACAAGCACCCTACCAACTGAGTTACATCCCAACCATGCTGGTTCCCTTTATGGCGTAGAGACCTGTGCTGCCCCTTGGAGCTTCCTAGCAGTATATTTAGAAAGTCCCTTATGGGTCTTCTTCCCTAATATCATGCCCCGTCGACCTCTTAGGATGCCTGAATTCCACAGTTCCCCACAAAATCATTTGGAAAAAGATAATAAATTCCTTTTCTTTGCCCTTGGGTTTTGGATAAATTTTCATAGAAAATATTATTTAGTCAGATGCTCCTCAAATGTCTCCTGCACCCGAAACTCTCCTCGGTGCTTCAACGGAGGAATAGGAAGACTCAATTCTTGGTCTCAGAGAGAGTGCAGTGTAGTGTATAATTCATATAGAGATTGCAGTCTGGCAGATAACTCAAGTGCATATACAGAACACGTGCGCAAGGACTAAGATAGTAGGGGCTGTCCTGTCTCCACATGAGGGGGAACAGACTGTGTCTGCAAGCCAGAGAGATGGCTCAGAGGCCAAACATCTTGGGAAGGATTCCAGGTCTGTTCCTAGAATCTCTGTGCTGTGGCTCACAATCTGATGCCCCCTTCTGGCCTCTGTGGATACACACACACACACACACACACACACACACACACACACACACACATGGCATGCTCTTATACACACATACATACTTTCATACACACACACACACATGTTGCCACAGCACACAACTGTTTTCCACAGAAGGGGTTTGATTTGTCGGGATGTCTTTTGAGACAGTGTCTCACATACCACAGACTGATCTTGCATTTACTGTACAACCCAGGCTGGCCTTGAACTCCTGATCCTCCTGCCTCCACCTCCCATGCTCCACTGTCTTTGGTTTTTGGAGCAGGATCTTGCTAGGTAGCCCAGGCTAGCCTCAAACTCATGATCCTCAGTCCACAGACACCTTCATCCGCCCGCAGGGGTTAGGATCACAGGTATGTGCCATCACGTCTGGAATGGCCTGGTTTTCTTTTCCTTTTTGTTTTTCTTTTTAGGAGTGTTTGCCTGAGTGTATAGCTATGCACCCCAAGTCTACAGTACTCAAGGAGGCCACAAGCTGGCATCAGATCCATTTGAACTGGGGTTACAAATGATTGTGAGCCACCAAGTGGGCACTAGGAACTGAACCTGGGTCCTCTGGAAGAGCAGCCATCCTCCAACCCCTCCCTAGGTCGTCTTGATGTACACTGCCTTGCTGGATGGTCTCAGCCTGTTTTGCCCACTAACCTCCTTCTCCTTCCTTTAGAAGGTACAGCCCCAATGGTATCCACGCTCTCCCAGACCAGTGCTTGTAGCATAAACCCTATGCCCTCCTTTCCCTGGCAATGAGCCCTTGTCTTCAAGTCAAAAGCCTTGCTCTCAAGTCTACTGCTTATTGTCTGAGCCATGAACTTTGCTTTTGCCTTCACTTTTGAGCCGGTCTCCAGTAGCTCAAGCTGGCCTCACATGCACTGCATGGCCAAAGACAGAGCTCACAGCCCATTTGCCTCTACCTTGTAAGGCTGAGATTACAGGCTTGCTCCCCACACCCATGTCAGCCACAAATGTTTAAAATCTGTTCAGAAAACTAAGAGTTGAATATTGACTGTTTGT
Organism: Mus pahari; assembly: GCF_900095145.1. Classification (NCBI taxonomy): domain Eukaryota; kingdom Metazoa; phylum Chordata; class Mammalia; order Rodentia; family Muridae; genus Mus; species Mus pahari. The sequence goes on along the minus strand of NC_034599.1, from coordinate 57,340,828 downwards.
TTATCTATGCCTTCCAATGATCACAAATCTGACCGCTGGAACTGAACCCATAGGCTTGATGAGGTATCTGTAGCTCAGTTGGTAACGCGCTTGCCCAACATCCCAAAGGCCTGGGTTTGATCCCCAGCACTGGATAAGCTGGATGGTAATGCTTATCTGTCTTTGTTTTTTTTTCTAAAGATTTATTTATGTATTTATGTACTTATTTATTTATTATATGTAAGTACACTGTAGCTGTCTTCAGACACTCCAGAAGAGGGCGTCAGATCTTGTTACGGATGGTTATGAGCCACCATGTGGTTGCTGGGATTTGAACTCTGGACCTTCGGAAGAGCAGTCAGTGCTCTTACTCACTGAGCCATCTCACCAGCCCTCATCTGTCTTTTTAAAAAGGAGAGAGAGTGAGACAGAGACAGAGAGGAGGGAGTTGCTTATTTCCAAAGCCCACACTCACCACCTCCTCCTACCGTACATAGATAACTAGATCATGAAAATGGCCAAAGAAATTAAGACCATGTAGAACGGGGGAGTTAATTATCATGTGGTGGTTTGAATTTAACCTCCCCCATAGGCTTATAGGGAGTAGCATTATTTGAATTATTTGAGTAGCACATATGGCCTTGTTGGAATGGGTGTGGTTTTGTTAGAGGAGGTGTGTCACTAGTCGTGGGCTTTCAGGTTTCAGAAGCTCACACCAGGCCCAGTGGCTTACTCGTTCTTCCTGCTCTCTGCTAATCCAGGTATAGAGCTCTCAGCTACTCCCGAGCACCATGTCTGCCATGTCTGCCTGCACACTGCCACGTTTCCCACCATGACCATAATGGACTAAACCTCTGAGCTGTAAGCCAGTCCCAATGAAATGTTTTCCTTTGTAAGAGTTTCTGTGGTCACGGTGTATCTTCACATCAACAGACACTCTAAGGCAAATGATACAAAGCTAGAGAACAATGTTCTTTTGCTAACTTTCCATTGACATCTGTTGGACAAGCATTCTGTGGTAGGTGCCAGTGACACAGAACAGACCGAAAAGCCAGGTTCGGTGGTGCATGTCTGTAATCCCAGCACTAGGGAGCTACAGACAAGAGGATCAACAGTGTAAGGTCACCCTCAGCTTCTTAGTCCACTGGAGACCAATCTGGGATACATGAGACCCTGTCCCAAGTGGGGAACAAAAGGGGACAGCGAGACTTACATCACTGGTTTAACAAGCGACTCAGGGGTCTAGGTTAGGAAGTGCACTCCGTTGAATGAGTATGCACAAGAGCAGTCGTCACACTGCAGAGGGAAAAGGAAATCTATAAGAAAAAGAAAGGTCTTGGGGAAACCGCCCATCCGAAGTCACCAGGAAGGACAACAGTCACCAGGAAGGACAATGGCTGTCACAGAGTGAACCTGGAACAGCTGACGCCTAAAGGAAGACTGACAAGTTGCTTAGAAGTCACTCTTCAGGCCTGGAGAACCTAAGGGCGGAGTTTCACACCAGGCTACCTGGCCAAAAAGCTTCAGCCCTAACCTGGACAAAGTCGTACAAGGATTATAGACATATGCCACCATGAGCCACCTTTCCATGGCTTCCAGTCATGGGGATTGCCCCATAAGACTTTCACCCACTGAGCCATGGCTCCATCCAGCCTGGAGGATTCAATGTGCCCACATGAACAAATGGGATCAGGAATACAGACAGAGGTGAGAAGTCAGGAGGGCACTTTCCCAATCAATAGGGTGTGGTGGCCTTTTGCCTACAAGAGACTAACAGTGCCAAGCAGGGAGGAATTGTCACCAAAGTGTTCCCAAGAGAATGCCACCATGCCTGCCATCAGGGATGGCTTCCCAGGGCATCATTTCTAGTAGGAACTAGGCCTTGAAGAGGCTCAGGTGTGGATAAAACTGGTAGAAAAGCAAGACAGAAGTGAGAGGAGGCTTTGGGAAGCAGCAATCCTGGGTTCAGTGCAATGGTATGCAGGTCCCTCCCCAACTCTCTCTTCCTAACAGCCTAAGATGACTATCTTAGGGAGATAGCTGAAGAAGCAGGCTTCACTGACAGCGCCCCCTGTACATCTGTAAGACCTGTCTGCCCATTAGCTCCTATCTCCCTGGACCTTCCCTAAAAGGAGAGCAAGTTCACCCCCCAAACACTAGCTTGATTAGCAAAGGATATATCTGAGTTAGGGTTTCCATTGCTATGAAGAGACACCATGACCAAGGCAACTCTTAAAAAGGCAAATATTTCAATGGAGCTGGCTTACATTTTCAGAGGTTTAGCAAAGAAGCATGGCAGCATCCAGGCAGAGACGGTGCTGGAGGAAAAGCTGAGAGTCCTACATCTTAATCCAAAGATAGCCAGGAGAAGACTGCCTTCAAGTCAGCGAGGATGAAGATCAAAACCCACCCCCACAGTGACACACTTCTTCCAGCAAGGCCACACCTACTCCATCAAGGCCATACCTCCTAAGAGTGGCACTCCCTGGACCAAGCATATACAAACTACCGCAGGATGTTTTCCGTTTTCCTAAAGACTCCAAGTGAAACTATTGAATGATCTGAGATCTGGGGTTAGGTTCTAGCTCTTCATAAAATGGGCTACAGTGTTGCATACACTAGGCCTGGTGGCACAAGCCTGAGATCCCAGCACTTGGGAGGCCAAAGTGAGGGTGTTAGGAGTTCAAGGTTAGCCTCAGCTACATATTGAGTATTAGGATCAGCCTGGCAGCCACCTGAATGTGTTCGGGCCTCAGTTCTTGTCTGTTATCAGGGTAAACATTTTCTCTAGGCTTCTCTCTGGCTAAGGTCAGTTCTGTTGACTGTTAAGGCTGAACTTTAGCCCTGACTTTGGAAGCATCCAGGTAAGAGATTACATTTAGCTTCTTGCTTCCCTTTTCTAACTGCCTGGGGCCACTGTAGGCTCTGGGCAATGCTTATCTGACATAGCTGCATCTGAGTCCTCGGCGATAACAACATACTGTACCTGCTATCGAGGTAAAGCCTCTCCAACTTCCTGTCTCGTTGAATCCTGCGTGGTCAGACAGCCCTGAAGAGCAGAAAGGCAGAAAGGAGACAGAGCAGAAAGGCTCACAGTGTAAATGCAGATTGGAGGTGAAATGCAGGCTCTGAAAAGACAAGAAAAAAATGACAAGTGCTACTAAAGAAGTAGAAAGAAATACAAAAATATGTAGTTAGGTTTAGTGGTATATGACCATAATCCCAGAAATCTGGAGGTAGAAGCAGAAGGTTCTGGAGTTCAAGGCCATTCTAAGATACCTTGTCAGTTTGGGGGCAGCCTGGGCTCAAGGAAGCCTGGGCTCGATAAACCCCCATCTTAAAACAAAACAAAACAAAACAAAAAGCTAGGAGGCTGGAGAGTTGGCTTAGTGGTTAAGAACATTGGCTGCTTTTCCAAAGTACCCGGGTTCAATTCCCAGCACCCACATGGGAGTTCATAGCTGTCTATAACTCCAGTTCCAGGAGATCTGATACCATCACACACATACAAGCAAGCAGGACACCAATGCACATAAAATAAAAATAAGTCATTAAAAAAAAAAAAAGCCTGGAGGTGGTGGTGCATGCCTGTTGCAGGATATCTAATCACACTGTGAACCCTGTGATTGTGTTGCTTACTGGAAAAACCTGTTGCCAGTTGTGGTGTGGCTCAGCCTTAGCACACACCTTTAATCCCTCTAATTGGAACACAGACACAACATTAGTACACACCATTAATCCTAAATAATGAAGGTAAAGTTAGTTTGTAGAAGGAAGCACCCATGTTTGAAAGTGGTGACTAGTTGAGTGGCAGACAAAGTGACAAATCAGAGAAAGATTTGACAGAATAGGATATGCCCAACTCTCACGAGAAGAGAGGAAAGAAAGGGTACTTAAGAAACAGCAGTGCAGAGAGAAAAGAGGACAGAGGAAGAGCTGTACAGAAACAGGTTGAAGAGAGAACCAGCTAGACACATAGACACAGGTGAAAACAGAAAGAGCCAGAGAATGAGAAGGAGCCAGAGGATTGGGACAGATTGCTAGAGTTAGTTTGAAGCCAAGCCAAGCAATTCAGTCAGAGGCCAAGAGAGGGAAGCCAGATTGAATCAGTCAGCTTGGAGAGAAGTTTGAGCAAGAACAGCTGAGTTGAACCAGCAAGCCAGAGTTCAGAAAGAGCTAGAAAAAGTGAGCTTATTCAGCAGTAAGTCTCAGAGGCTGAAAGCATTCTAGGCCTAGATAAGATTGTACAGAGGTTAGAAACTTCCAGGACCAGGCCTAGGTTAGCAGCTAGAAATAGTAAGCCTTTGGGATGACAATTATGTCAGGCGAATAAAAGATACTTTACACACGCCTTTATTCCCAACACATGGGAGGCAGAGACAGGCAGATCTCTGTGAGTTTGAGGCCAGCCTGGTCTACAGAGCCAAGTTGCAAGACAGCCAGGGCAACCTAGAGAAAGTCTGTCTCAAAAAATCCAAGAGGCTGGGCGTGGTGGCACACGCCTTTAATCCCAGCACTCGGGAGGCAGAGGCAGGCAGCTTTCTGAGTTCGAGGCCAGCCTGGTCTACAAAGTGAGTCCCAGGACAGCCAGGGCTATACAGAGAAACCCTATCTCAAAAACCAAAAAAAAAAAAAAAAAAAAAAAAAAAATCCAAGAGGGGTGGATGGTGAGTAGAGGAAATTCAAGGCTAGTGAAATGGCTTAGCGGTCAGAACACTTGCCACACAAGCCCGGTGATCTGAATTTGAACCCTGAAGCCCACAGTGGAAGGAAAGCTGATTCTTGAAAGTTGTCCTTGGCCTTCCACATATGGCTGTGGCATATGAATACCTGGTCTCTCTAATTCTGTCTCTGAGTATGTGTGTGTGTTTGTGTGTGTGTGTGTGTGTGTACATGTACACACACCAAACATATATACAATTATATAAATACAAAACCTGTAAGACATTGTTAAGACTGCTGGGATACTAAAAAAAAAATCAGTACAGTGCTCGCCCACATACACGAAACCCTGGGTTTCACCTACACCACTGTATAAAACTGGAAGGACGGCATGTGCCTGTAAAACCAGCTCTCAGCCCTCGAGAACAGGTGGATCAGAAGTGTAAGACTTCTGTGGCTAAACAGTGAGTTCAAGGCCACTTTATCACAACAAAGCCCAGAGTCGGCCTGGGGAATGCTGGCTTCTCTGGGCCTGCTCCCAGGCCTAAGTACCCCACTTGCACACGTACAAGCAAGCAGCACACAGAGCCCTCTCTACACTTGCAGGAACCAAATGTTGAAGGACACCACTGGCCAGGGCCCACCGTCTGAAGGCATTTGCCCCAAGGAGGTTGGGGGGTTATATCTATAGGTGTCGGGTAGGGAAACAAGCCATAAAGAGGTAATGAAAAATCAGTTCACGCTGGCTTCATCAACCTGCATCAAACCTCGGGGAGTCAATGCCAGGCAGTTCATTGTCAGCATATTTAAAGCACAGTGCAATTTAGGGAAACGTTTCCAGACAATAAAATTTCCATTCCAGGTTTCCAGGCAACAATCAGTTCAACCCCGGGTTCACAATAAAGCTTACAGTGAGACGACATAGAAACGCCTTTGTAGAATATGTGTGACTATGAGGATGGGTTCTATAGCTAAAAGGCCTAGACTCTACTGTGGTCTCTGCAACAGCATGGAGGTCAGCAGCCATAAAGTATATGTGACATCTCGTCTATGGACGGGTTCTATTCGCTGGGGCCTAAAGTTAACAGTCTAGGGAGGAGAGTCTGGGATGATCATCCGGAGGGGCTTGGCTGAGGTCTTCCTGTTCAGATAGCTAAAAGGTCCCAGCTTTCTGAGCAGGAAAACACAATTAACATTTCTGGTTTTCCTCGGGATCTGTGGGCAAAAAGACCTTTGTGGACCCAACAGGGGGTGATCTTAAAGAAAGAATACTTTTAAAGTTGACTTTTCAGGAGCTGGAGAGATGGCTCAGCAGTTAAGAGTGCTTGCTGCTCTTGTAGAGGCCAGAGTTCAGACTTCTACACCCACATAGGACAACTGACAACTCATATCATTCCAGCTTCAGGGGCTCTGGTGCCCTCTTATGGCCTCCATAGGCATCTGCACACACACACACACACACACACACACACACACACACAAATGCTCACATTTTAAAAAAAGGATCAGCCGGGCGTGGTGGCGCACGCCTTTAATCCTAGCACTTGGGAGGCAGAGGCAGGTGGATTTCTGAGTTCGAGGCCAG
>NC_034599.1:57328507-57333798 GCF_900095145.1 Mus pahari | reverse complement strand
GAACTCAGAAATCCGCCTGCCTCTGCCTCCTGAGTGCTGGGATTAAAGGTGTGCGCCACCATGTCTGGCTTCAAAGCCTATTTTAAATGATGGTTTTAAATGTTTTAACCTCCCTCATAGCCCACCACCCACCAGAGGTAGTGGGAAAGAAAGGATACAGGGGAAGTGGACCTGTTTAGAAAGGTTCGTTGGAGCAACTCTCATCTGTATTGTCAGGAAATCAGCAGTTCAGTTCACAGGCCAGCTGCGGCAGCTCAGTCCACTCCCAGACGCTTCACAGATATACTAGCAGTACAGTTTGGAAGAGTTGGGATAGCAAAATCGAATCAGCAGCAGTGACACTACCTAGCAGTGACAGCCAGACCTCAGCTTCTGCATGAGTCAGCAGGAGGGACCCAGAGGGACACCAGGAGTTCTCCACTGTGTCTCTCTCACATGAGAGAGACCAAAAGGCATTGCACAGCTGGCTGTACTGGCAAGCCAAGCTCTGCTCTCACGGTCTATCCAGTTCTATTTATATGCCCTCCAAACATCCTGTGTCCTCCATGGTCTTCCCTTAACACCGTGTCTTACCTCAGCACATGAGTTTGTCTTGAAAAAGTGAAACATAAAAACATAAATTCTAGGCCTTTAAGTCCAGGCTCGAGAATGTGACCTTTGTGACTCAATGCTCCAAGGCATGCTAATCATAAAACAGATAGCGACATTTCTCCATCCACCCACTTCCTGGGTTCAGGGAGTGTTCGTTCAAAGAAAGTCACCCTGACCCACCCTGACCGCTCCTGGAACCCACTATGCAAATGTGCTATTGTTAGAGGCTCATAGAAATGGTCTTGACTCCCACTTCCTTGTGACTCTTAACTGGTATTTTTGGTATTTTTGAACAATGCCCTCCCCACCCCCTTGAGTTGTGGTTTCTTCCTTTAAATACCCCATCCAACAGCTGCTTGGGGCCCATGGTCCTCTAACCCTGGTGTACGACTGTGGGTCCCAGAGCGTGCCTGGAATAAAAAGTCCCCTTGCAGTTTGCATCAAATCTGTTTCTTGTGAGTGATTTGGGGTGTCACCTCTCCTGAGTCAGAATGTGGGGGAGTCTTCATGTTGTAGGTCTTTCAGTCTCAGCTGACATCACTCTGCCAATCAGCCCTTGGAAGCAGCAAGAAACTGCAGCACACCACCAGAACTTTTTTGGTGCATTTCTCTCTATGGAGTCCTGACAAATAAGTCGGACCAATAGATGTGTGTAGTTAGTAAAGAATCCTTCATCATGTGTCCTTTCACGTGTTTGCTTTAGCAGAACATCCTCCATTGTCTGCTTCAGTACAATGTCCCTTCACAAGTCTAAGCCTTAGCCTTTCACATGTGTCCACTTCAGAAAAACACTCTTTCATGTGTCCACCCCAGCAAAACACCATCCAACACCTCTGACTCTCTAAAAACCTTTAAGTTCCCACTTTAAGAATCATTTGGGAAGAGGAGATCTTAGAAAAACACCTCGGTAAGACTGGCCTATAGGCAAGTCTGTGAGGCTTTTCTTCATTAATGACTGATGTAGAACAGCCTAACCACCATCACTGTGGGTGGTGCTATCCCTGAGCAGGTGGTCCTGGGTTGTATAAGAAAGCAGGCTGATCAAGCCACAAAGAGCAAGCCAGTAAGCAGCACTCCTTCATGGTCTCTGCATTGCGTTGTGCTGCTAGGCTCCTGCCTGAGTTCCTTCAGCAATGTAGTGTGACCTGCGAGTTGTAAGGTGGAAGGATTACCTTTTACTTCTTGCTTTTGGTCGTGGTGCTTTACCACAGTGATAGGAATCTAAGGAAGATGCTGCCCATTAATTTCACGTCCCAGCAGCCAGCTCTGAGTTCCCAGCAAGAGTTCCAGTTTTAGGTAACCAAATGGCTAAGCCAGCATCATCCTGGCTCCTTAAGGATATTCCAAACCGGCAGATGCCCGTGATCAAATAACGGCCCCTAGAGATCTACAGACTCCGAGAACCAAGGCAAGACCCTGCCTGGCAGCCTGTGGGCCCAGGAACGAACCCTGCAGCCCCAAGCAGCTGAATTCTGCTAGCACCCCAAGTGAGCTTGGAAGGGGATTCTCCCCAAAAAGCCTCTGGACAAGATCCCAGGGACGCTAAACCCTTGGTTTTCGCCTCCTAAGGACCCAGCGTTAGTGGTCCTCCATCCCACACCGCTGTGAGGTGAGAAATGTACAGCAGGAGCACATGCTCGCAATCCCAGCACTAGGGAGGCAGAGGCAGGAGGGTCAGCCTGGGCTCAATACTATTCAACCAGCCAGGAAACCATGGTAAGACTGTTTAGTAATAGTAATGATAATAAGAAGAAGAATAAATAAGAATTTTTAAAATGTGTGTTCTGGGCTGGAGAGATGGTTTAGTGGCTCTTTTTTCCAGAGGACCTGTCTTTGATCTTTGATACCTAGCACCCACATAGCCATTCACAACTGCCTACAACTCTAGTCCCAGAGATGTGATGCCTTCTACAGTGCATAAACACACAAGGCCACAAAACACTCATGCACATAAAATAAATAATATTTTAGTGTTTATTGTCTAGCATGCCCTGGGTTCAACCCCAACATAAGTAAATAAATAAATTCATTATTTTTTTAAGTGGGTGAGCACATGAGGCTGGGAATGTAGCTCAGTTAATCCCTAGCATGCACGAAACCCTGGGTCCAGTCTCCAGCCCTATACAGACCTAGCATGGTGATGTAAGCCAGCACTTGGGAGGTAGAGGCACAACTAGAAGTTCAAGGTCATCCTCTGCTACACTGTGAATTTGAGACTAGCCTGGGTTACATGATATCTGCCTCCAGAAAAGAGGAGGAGGAGGAAGAGGGGGAAGGAGATAGGGGGGCAGAGAAGTTGGGCATGGCAGTGCATAGCCATAATCCTGGCACTTAGGAGGAAAGCAGGAGAATTTCTCTGAGTTTGTGGTTAGCATTATCTACATAATAACCTTCATTTGGGGTAATTTATGGGGGCAGCAGCAGAAAATGATCACAGGGAAGCAGACCTTGTGTTAAGCTCAGTAAAGAAAGCCCTTAGCCCTGTACTGCAATGGACTTTCTCTTGCGTTTCTGAGCTGAACTGGAGCGTTGGTGCGGAGCTGAGAGACTGGCTTGAGGCGGAGAGAGAAAGGGAAGGAGAACCATTCTTCATGGGTATCAAAAGAGCCTCTTCCAGGACTGTAAGTTCAAAGCTAGCATGGGATACAGGAGCAACAGTGCGAGGAGAAGGGGAGGGGGAGGGGGAGGGGAGAGAGAGAGAGGAAGAAGAGGGAAGAGAAGAGGAGAAGAGAGGAGAGGAGAGGAGAGGAAAGGAGAGAAGAGAAGAGGAAAGAGCTAGCTAGCTTGGGAACTATTGGAAAAGCCCTAGCCAGCAGTTCTCCTCGCCCCAGCACCGCATAACGCTACCATGAAGGTATAGTTTATAATCCCAAGCTTCAGAAGACAGAATCAGGGGGATCGGGAGTTTAAGATCCTTCTTGGCTACACAGCCAAGTTTGAGGCCAGACACAAGACGCTGCATCCAAAAGGAGAAAGACCCACCCCACAAGCACCATGTGAGAACCCAGGAGTGGGCAGGAAGCGGGAAGGATGTTCAGCTTTGGCGGAGGGTACCCCGAGAACACAGAGGGCCCTTCGGGAGGGCGGTAAGGCTAGCGGCTGTAGATCCACAGAAGGACCGGTCAAGGGTTGAGAGCCTCAGCTTCCTGCAGTTCTCTGGGAGAGGATGAGTCACAGAAACATACGTTTATTCAGTGATGTAATCGTAGCTGGCACTCCTACCAGGGTGGCTGGAGAACCAGGACCCCAAGCTGTTACCCTGGAGCACCCTGTGAGGTTTCCAAGGGTCAGGAAGGGGGAACTGTGTTGAGGAAGGGGAAGGAGAAAGCGATCTACTGTGCCTGACACAGCGGATGGCAGCCCTTCCCCCAGAGGGCTGCACAAATTATTTCGCTCTTCTGAGGCTCCGTTTCCAGACTTAAAGAGAGAAGAAGAAAATATGATCTATAGCCCTAAGGGCTGTTGGTCACTATATCCCATGCACACAAGAAAACATGTGTCCTATACTCTGTCTGGTTCCAGGAGCCTCATTTCTCCCCACCCCTCTTTTTTTTTTTTTGAGACAGTCTTCAGGTATCCAAAGCTGGCCCAAGGTCATATGTAGCAGAAGATAACCTTGAATTGTGGATTCTCCTGCCTCTGCTTCCTCAGTGCTGGGATCACATGTATGTTCTACCATGTCCAGTTACTACAGTACAGGGGATGGGATCCAGGGTTTCCTACATGCTAAAGTCTAGCAGCTAATAGACAAACCTCACCCAGTTCTGACCCTCATGTCCCTTCTTGGACAGTATCCTACCAACCAGGCAGCAATCTTGAGGGCCTGTAATTGCCTGCACTTGCAAGTCAGTGCCAGCCAAGGAGAAGAGTTACAAAGAACACACACAAAAAAAAGTGACCTTGGAGGAAGGATGCCTTTCCAGCTTCTTGCTGACACAGAGCACAGCTTTGTGTACAGAAACGTGGCTGCCACAGAAGCTGGGCCACAGCAGTACAGAAGAAGCAGCTTGCAAGAGGGGAAGTCTCAGGGATGCAATCACCAATCAATTTCACTACTGTTTTTCTTTCTTTCTTTCTTTCTTTTTTAATGCTCGTACAAGAGAAGTGTGTAATGAAACAAACGCATCTAATGTGAATCAGTTACAAAGAACATTTCAGTCACTCCAAGGCTGACAGAAAGGTCTAAGGGATGAAAATGTACCAAGAGACTGGGAGATTGAGAGATGGTGCAGTTGGCCAAATTCTTGCTGAGTGGACATGAGAACTTGAGTTGCGTTCCAAGAACCCAAAAAAAAAAAAAAAAAAAGCATGGGGACATGCGCTTGTAAATCCCAGCACAAAGGAGGCAAAGACAAAAAGCTAGCCTGATCGGCAAACTGCAGGACAAAGTAAAACTTTGTCTCAAAAACCAAGTGAGGCTGGAGAGATAACTCAGAGACAAACACTTCAGGCAGCTGAGTAACTGCCTGAATCTCCAGCTCCAGGGACCCAACATCCCCCTCCTGACTTCCAAGGGAGATCCACCTGCCCTTGCTTGCACATAGCCATACCCATAAACATAGTTTAAAAAGTAAAATATAGGCTGGGCGTGGTGGCGCACGCCTTTAATCCCAGCACTTGGGAGGCAGAGGCAGGTGAATTTCTGAGTTCGAGGCCAGCCTGGTCTACAGAGTGAGTTCCAGTACAGCCAGGATTATACA
>NC_034599.1:57313091-57328420 GCF_900095145.1 Mus pahari | reverse complement strand
AAAAAACTAAAAAAAAAAAAAAAAAAAAAAAAAATGTAAAAGATTTCTAAAAACATAACAAAAGAAAACAGCACTGGGTGGTGATGGTGCGTGTCTTTAGTCCCAGCACTAATGAGGTTGAGGCAGGTGGATCTCTGCGTTCCAGCCTGGGCTACAGAGAAACCCTGTCTTGAAAAACAAACAAATAAGCCCTTTTTTTCTCCCTTGAGTTGCTTTTGAGCCTGGAATGATGGCTCAGTGGTTAAGAGCACTGACGGCTCTTCCAAAAGACCTGGGTTCAATTCTTAGCACCTACACAGAAGCTCACAACTATCTATAACACCAGTAGCAGAGAATCTGACACCACCATAACACAGACATGCAACAGGCAAAACACCAGTGAACATCAAATATAAAGAAATCATTTTTTTTAAAAAGGCAAGGTGACTAGCTCCTGAGGACTGACACTCCAGATAGTCCTCTGGCCTACACACACACGCACACACACACACACTTGTACACACATATCATGTGCACACACATGAACACACAGATGTAAACAGACATACATGTGCACCTACATGAACACACACAAATACATACATGCATGCACAAAAGAACTAAAAAATACATGATTTGCCAGGTGTGGTGATCACAGTTATGATCCCAGCCCTCAGGAAGCAGTCACATGAAGCTAGACCATACATTTCTGGCCAGCAAGCACTGCATAGTGTGACCTTGTCCCAAACAAAAACAGACTATAGGAGTTTGGGTTATTGGGTATGCCCAAATGACTACCTAAGGCCCCATCTCAGAAATAAAAGGAAAGCTAAAATACAGAGAAAATTGATCATGGGGTACCCAGCCCCAGCAGATACATCTATAACTTAATGCCAGCATCTAAGTCACAAGGGACATCTTGGAAGAGAAGGCAGAGAGGGAGCCTGTGAAAGCCGGAGGGTCAGGAAGTCTGCTGTGAGGTTGGAGCTCCTGGAAATGGTGGGAAACTACACTCAGGAAGTCTCTCCAACATGGCTGCTTAAACAAGGCCTGAACAACCACAGCAGAAAGAATAGCCTGGAAGGAGGAAATCTCATGGGGCCCAGCCCTAGACAGAGAACTACAGGCCCCTAAGAAATGTTATATATATAATTGACTATGAGACTGTCTCAATACAGACAAACAAAAACAGAAAGGGGTTTAACAAGTAAAAGTATCAACAGTTATTGAACTGTTGTGAGGTAATTCCACCATAGAACACACGCACACTCTTAAAGCAGAATGGAAAGACTATTGCTGGCCCGTGGCTACATGGGGAACGTGCCCAAATCTTGCAGCCCCAAGCCTTGCTTTCCTTTGCCTTCCTTTTATGCGTACAACCACATCCTGGCTGACACACTCGGGCTAGCAAGAACAGTTGTGACCTGTTACAGTATTTACTGCTTTTTAAGATTGGGTTCCTGAATCAATAAATTCCCCTTTCTGTCAGAAGCTGGGAGGTATGCTGCATTGAGCTGTGGCTGAGTCCTGCCCTATGCCCTGTGTCTATGGATTCGCAGCCTAAAAGTTTCTCTATCGCCCAAGGGCAAAGCCTAGAGTGGCTGTAAAGAGGAAGGGCTGGGCTGGGAGGGAGAGGGCGGGGAGGAAAGGGGCCACTTGTCCTGCCGCTCCTCTTCAAACTGATGTTTATGAGGCAGACCTAGCGGCCCACGCCTTTAATCCCAGCACTCAGAGGCAGTCAGATCTTTGTGAGTACAAGGCCAGCTTGGTCTACACAACGAGTTTCAGCCAAAGCTACAACGTGAGTCTCTATCTAAAAAACGGGTTACTTATGAGTTTGTGCTTCTAAGAACCAAACCTAGGGCCTCAGAAATGCCAAGCAAGCTGTATATTGCTAAGTTATACACCAACCATCCCTTTAATTAAAAAAAAAACTTCTGTCATGCCATCAAGACGGTTCACAGGGTGAAGGAACTTGCAGAACAAGCCTGTAACATGAATTCATCCCCAGGAACCCATGCAGAGCTGAAAGGGGAGACCCAGGTCCACAGAGCTGCCCTCTGGTCTTCATGTGAGCATCACTGCATGTGTGCACCCATGCACCTACCCTCGCACCCACCCCCCCCACACACACACACACAGGAAATAAATAAATGTTACAGGTGATTGTGAGTCTCCCATGAGTGCTGGAACCCAAACCTGGATCCTCCGCAAAGCAGCAGGCACTCTTAATCTCTGCCATCTCTCCAGCCCCCAAATGTAGATTTTCTGCATTCTTCATTACGGCTGCACTATTTTCCACAGCATGGTTTTATAATAATAGTAACTAACTCCTTTTTTATTTTTTATTTATTAAATTTAATTAATTAATTAATTTGTTTGTTTGTTTGTTTGTTTGTTTTTCGAGACAGGGTTTCTCTGTATTGCTCTGGCTGTCCTGGAGCTCACTCTGTAGACTAGGCTGTCCTCGAACTCAGAAAGCCGCCTGCCTCTGCCTCCCGAGTGCTGGGATTAAAGGCGTGTGCCACCACGCCTGACTTTTCTTTTTTATTTTTAAGTTATGTGCATTGGTGTAAGGATGTCAGATCTCCTAGAAGTGGAGTTACAGACAGTTGTGAGCCACTATGTGGGTGCTGAGAATTGAACCTGGGTCCTCTGGAAGGACAGTCAGTGCTCTTAACCTCTGGGCCATCACTCCAGCCTGGAACTTTTTTTTTTTTTAAAAACACCATTTTAAAACACAGTGTGTGTGCACTGCAGAGTGCAGGCTACTGCTGAGCGTCTGGCTCCATAGCTTCTCTCAGTGGATACTTTTACCCTGTGCACTTCAAGCTTCCCTATCTGTAAAGCTGGGCTGGTAGCCCCTACCCCACAGTGCCATGAGTCCAGAAGCTTTGTATCTGTAGAGCTCTGAAGTTCTGAGCAGGTACCTTCCACGTCCCGTCAGCTTTTATCACTATACGTGCCTTGCCCGCTTGTGTGAGCACTTTTGTAAGACAGTTTTCTAGAAAGAGACAGTGCCACGAGATGGATGTCATAGTTCATACCATTTGATCTTAGCACTGGAGATGCTAAGGCAGGGAGACTGCAAGTCGGGCTTAGCCTGGGTTATATAGCTTGGGCTACAGAGCTAAACCATGTGTACAAACAAACAATTAAGACAGAGTGGGAAGAAGGAAGGAAGGAAGGAAGGAAGGAAGGAAGGAAGGAAGGAAGGAAGGAAGGAAGGAAGGAAGGGGAAGGGACGGAGGGAGGGAGGAAGGAAGAAGGGAGGGAGGAAAGAAGGAGGGGGAAGGAAAGAAGGAAGGCAGGGAAGGTAAGGGCTAAAATGCCTGTCAAAGCACCCGACCAGATCCACATTCACTGATGCCTGAGCCAACCCTCTCCCAAACACTTGTTCTCCCTCTAGGCCCAGCCTTTAAGATTTTATTTATTTTATATATATATGATGAGTACACTGTAGCTGTCTTCGGACACACCAGAAAAGGGCATCAGATCCCATTACAGATGGTCGTGAGCCACCATATGGTTGCTGGGAATTGAACTTAGGACCTCTGGAAGAGCAGTCAGTGCTCTTAACCACTGAGCCATCTCTCCAGCCATACTTCTTTTCAAACATTCACAGGCTAGGGATGTGGGTCCATTAGTACAGTGCTCATCTAGCATCCACAAAGCCTTGAGTTCAGTCCCTGACACTGCTTAAAGCAGCTGTGGTTACACACCTGTAACCCTGTCACTGGTGTATGGAGAAAGAAAGATTAGAAATTCAAAGGCATCCTGAACTAGATAGTGAATCTGACGTCAGCCTAGGCTACATGAGACACCCCTCCCCAGTTAGACATTCTTGATCCATGGTTAGAAGCAAGACTTGAATTTTGGAACTTGAGTTTAACAGAGATGTGAACGTTTCAAGTTCATATGCTTGCTGACCTCAGGATGCCAAGTCTGGAAATGAATCATCCAGGCATCGCAGCTGGCTCTCCAGACAACGTGGCTACAGAGAACACATCACAGCCTCATCTGTAGCAGCCACAGCCTGGAAAACAACAAAGGACTAGTTAAATAATTCACTGCTTACCCACACAGTGGATTACTGTGTCACCATTTAAAACAGAAAGAAGGCTCTTTCTGTACCCAGAACAACACCCAAGATATATTTCTCTCAACGAGAATCCAAGAATCCTTTGGTACCCAGATTCTCCCTTCACCAGGCTGAAGACGTGTGCTTCCTCACTCGGTGGCATATTTGAAATGAGGATGAATTACCATCAAAGGCCCGTCATGCTTTTTTATTCTTAGAATATAAAATAACAACATGTTTTTACAATTCATAGCATTTGGAATGTTATTTAAGTCAATAACATTTACCAAGTTCAAGGCATTGTCTTGCATGACATGCAGATCTTACCTATATTTTTGTTTTTACTGTATTTATTTAGTCAGTATGTGAGCGTGTGTGTGCTTGTGTTCACCTGCTAAGGCACACACACATGTGTGTGCAGATAAGAGAATGGACAGACAGCCCATGAGACTTGGGTCTTCCCTTCCACCATGGAAGTCTGGTAATCAGATTCAGGTCACTGGGCTTGGCAGCAAGCACCTTTACTAAGTTATCTGGCAGCCCATGCACACACACACACACACACACACACACTTACACACGCACACAAACTCTCCCAAAGTCAATGAGGCTCCCGTATCCATTTGTTGTTTTGATATTTTGATTTTTATCTTTTAAGCCTCTGACAGATTTCATTTTGTTATTTTGAAGTATCAAGGGACAACAGATGAGTGCTTCCCTTAAGCCTGACCACACATGCCATGATTTCGAAACTGCAATCCCACGGCTCCGCCTCACACGTGGGTCCCCTAGATCAAGCCAACAGAAGCACAGCACATGGCTAACCCGCGAGGAAATCTACCTTCCCCTCTGAGGGCAACAGCACAGATGCCAGCTGTGTTGGAACGGGGATTTGTCTTTTAAGTCCTCCATCTCCCCACGGGGTCAGTGGCGTTGACTCTCTGACATCCTCACGGTTCTCAGGGTCTGAATTGCTTAAATATCAAGATTCAAAGCAGCATCTTTCCCATTTTTAAAAAAATTATTACTCGGTGTGTGTGTGTGTGTGTGTGTGTGTGTGTGTGTGTGTGTGTGTGTGGTGTGTAAGCATGGCCACAAGGTCAGAGAGTAACTCTGCAGAATACACTCTATCTTCTCACCGTTGTGGGGTAACAAACCCCTTTGCCTACTGAGACATCCCACTAAGATTTTGGTGGTGGTGGTGGTGGTGGTAGGGTACTGGACCGCAAGTAGCCCAGGCTGCCTCCCTGCCTCCACCTCCCAAGTGCTGGGATTGTAAGTATGCACCGCCATGCCTAGTTTATTCTTTGCTGAGAATGAAAGCCATGGCTTTCTCTGTACCAGGCAAGCAGGCATTCTGCCCCTTGCACTCCAGCCCCAGCTGCTCCCCATGCCACTGGCAAGGCTGGAGTTTGGGTGACCAGTGCCTGTTCTTACTTTATTCGAGCTGTGGTGTCAGGTAAATGTAGGAATGCTAAATCTCTTTCAGTCTCCAGAAACGATTATAAAATTTCCACTTTTAATAAGTGTTTGGGCTGCAAAGGTTCTTTGTTACCACTACTTCCCCAGAGGACATGATGTGTTGCTTTGCAGTTGTATTCAGTGTTGTCAGAGTTGGGAGACTAGCGTGTGTGTGTGTGTGTGTGTGTGTGTGTGTAAAACTATCCTTCTAATAAAGACAAGTGTCTTGAGTCTTTCTCTGCCTAAAGACAAAGGCCTGTGCCATCAGCAGCCACCAGGGATGGAAGCTCAGTGCACTCCTGGACTCAGGACTCACAGCACAGATTCCAAGAGCCCTCGAGAGATCCATGCTGGGGCTGGGGATAGAACAGTCAGCAGAGTGCCCAGTGTGCAGGAAGCCCTGGCTTCTACCCCAGCACTTCATAAACTAGGCATGCCACACACACTTATACTAGCCCTTGTGTGGTGGAGGCAGGAGGATAGAGTTTTATGGCCATCCTTCATGGTGACAAAATGAGCTCAAGGTCAGCCAGGGTAACACAAGACTCTGTCTCCCCTCCCTCCACCCCCCACCCCCCCAGAAGAGGCCCAGGCCAGCTTCCTGCAGGGATTGTTGTTGTCTGGCAGTTTTGTTTTGTTTTAAGATTTACTTATTTGGGGCCAAGCATGGTGTATTAGTCAGAGTTCTCTAGAGTCACAGAACTTACAGATAGTCTCTATATAGTAAAGGAATTTATTGATGACTTACAGTCTGCAGTCCAAATCCCAACAATGGTTCAGTAGTAGCTGTGAATGGAAGTCCAAGGATCTAGCAGTTGCTGAGTCCCACACCGCAAGAAGGTGAAAGAGTGAGAGCCAGACTCCCTTCTTCCAATGTCCTTATATGGTCCCCAGCAGAAGGTGTAGCCCAGATTAAAGGTGTGTGCCACCACACCTTTAATCCCAGATGACCTTGGACTCAGAGATCTCCCTGTCTTAATCTTCTGGATTCAATCACCACTGTGTCTCAAGATCTCCATACCAAGATCCAGATCAGAAACTTCTATCTCCCAGTCTCCAGATCAGGTTCACTGGTGAGCCTTCCAATTCTGGATTGTAGTTCATTTCAAATATAGTCAAGTTGACAACCAGGAATAGCCACTACACATGGTAATGGACACCTTTCATCCCAACACTTGGGAGGCAGAGGCAGGAGGACCTGAGTTCAAGGCCAGCCTGGTCTACAGAGTGGGTTCCAGGACAGCCAGGGTAACACAGAGAAACCCTGTCTCAAAAAACCTGGGCTTGCTAGGGCCCTTCAATTTTTATTTCATGTGTATGCATGTTTTGCCTGCACGTATGTAAGGGCACCGCTTGCCTGCCTGGTACTCCTAAAAGCCAGAAGATGGCACCAGAGTTGGGAGTGGTTGTAAGTGGCCATGTGAGTACTGGGAACTGAACCAGGGTCCTCGACAGCGCAGCAAGTTCTTTTAACTACTGAAACATCTCTCCAGTCCCACTAAAGTCACACTATAAGTACCTGAGGAAGTGTGCCATGAAGAGATATCCAAATAGGCTCACAAAACAAATTGTAGTATATTTCAATTATCTGTATTTTTAATTAGATTTAATTTTGTTTCACTTTATTGTAGAGACAAAAGTCTCATATATCCAAGTCTGTGTGGAACTACAGATGACTAAAATAGGCCCTTCTCATACAAAAATAAAGTTAAAATCAATTCATTCTATTTTTGCTACCAGGAGATAATTACAGAATTCATAAACATTCACCCACAGTTCAATGGTTCCTGACATGAAAAATCATATTATCCACAATTACTTTAACATCAAATTGAGGGCTGGAGAGATGGCTCAGAGGTTAAGAGCACTGACTGCTCTTCCAGAGGTCCTGAGTTCAATTCCCAGCAACCACTTGGTGGCTCACAACCATCTGCAATGGGGTCTGATGCCCTTTTCTTGTATGTCTGAAGAGAGCAATGGTGTACATAAAATAAATATTCATTTAAAAAAGAAGAAACTTTAAAATCAAAACGAATTTAAAGATAAGCAATAAGTGGGGAGAAATAAATGGTACCAACACATGAGGCATGGGATTAACACAGTTACCTCACGAAACAGCTCCCACGAATCTCACAAAAGCACTAGGTATCCTCCCCCCACCGAGGAAGGGCACAGGGAGAGGACTTAAAGAGCCATGTGAATTTTTTATCAAGGTCCTGGGTTCAACTCCTAGCTTCACACACACATAAACATCACGAATAATAACCCAAATCAAAAACATTACTTTGTAAGAAGCCTGGAGGGATGGCTCAATGGTTAAGAGCATGTGTTCCTCTTGCAGAGGACCTGTGTTTTGTTCCCAGCACCCACACACATCATGGGGCTCACAGCTACTGAAACTCCAGATCCAGGGGATGTAGCGCGTCTGGCTTCCTCCAGCACCTGCACACACATGGGAAGGACACACACAAATATTTAAAAATAATACATCTTTCAAAAATATTTAACTCAGGCCAGCAAGATGGCTCAACAGATAAGAGTGCATGCCACTCAACCCTGAAGAGAGAGGAGTTCAGTTCCCAAGGCTCACGACGATGACGACGACAATGACGGCAGAAGGCAGAGCTGAGTCCTAAGCTCCATCTTCTAGTTCACCCCCTTTCATACGCCCATTCACAGTGAGTACATGTGTGCACACACTAAGAGTGAGAAATAAAACTTTATGAATTATTTAGCTTATCAGCGTTCAAAAGACTACGAATTAAAAATGAAATTAATGCCGGGCGTGGTGGCACACGCCTTTAATCCCAGCTCTTGGGAGGCAGAGGAAGGCAGATTTCTGAGTTTGAGGCCAGCCTGGTCTACAAAGTGAGTTCCAGGACAGCCAGGACTACACAGAGAAACCCTGTCTTGAAAAAAACAAAACAAAAAAAAAATAAGAAAAAGAAAAGAAAAGAAAGAAAGAAAGAAATTAAATCAAGTTCCTCCTACGAAATGGGAGAGGGGGTACAAGTAACTGGAAAGGAAACCCAAAGCAGCCATGATGCAGCTGCAGGCAGACAGTCCCTCTCATATACCATGTGGGATAAAGAAGTTCAAAACTTTCAGGAAAATAATTTGCTAGTATTAAATATTCAAAAAGTAAAACAAAGCCACCAACCTCTGGCACACTTGAAGAGATCCACATTAGGGAAGGAAAAATCGAAGCATGGCCTGAAACAATATTCCCCAAGCCTTGTAGACAAAAAGCTGGAGGCTAGCGTGTGACAACAGTCTATACAGGCCACACGCACACCGTGGGGGACACTGCTGACTGAAATCAAGCCTCTGAAGTCAGCTTAGTGAGGCTACAGACTTGAGTGGAAGAGGAAACCTGTTACTGTGTTCTTAAACAAGTTAGAGGTGGGTCATGAGAAGACTAACCAGTTGATTGGCTGGTTGGTTGATAGAGATAAGAGCTCACTGAGTAGCTCTGTCTGGCCTGGAACCCACTGTGTAGAATAAATTAGCTTTGAACTCATAGAGAGCTGCCTGTCCCTGCCTCCCGAGTGCTGGGATTGCAGGTGTTAGCACTATATCCAACCACAGTCCAAAGTTCTATTTACAGTGTGTGTGTGTGTGTGTGTGTGTGTGTGTGTGAGACGTGCCATGTGTAGAGGTCAGAGGACGATTTTAGGAGATCATCTTTCCTCCTTCCTCCTTGGTTCAGGTGTTCGAGCTTGGGAGCAGGCGCTTTTACTCACTGAACTGTCTCAGTAGCCCCTTTCACTTTGGTAATATGAAAAATCACGCTGAAGTATTTTAGTTAACTGCAAAAACACATTAACATACGAGGTGATTATGAATTGGCTATGGTTGCCAGTTTGTGATCTTGGTTTTGCATATAATCGTCATGCTGTTGTTTAATTACAGTGTTTTTCATACACACAGAAAGCCCGATAATATATTTGCCACCTCCATTCTATAATTAACCTCTTTCTATACTTACTTTATCACATGTACATTGATCCATATAATTTTTATGCATTACTAAATAAATTCCAGAAATCAGCACCACTTCATCTCTGAGTGCTTCGGCACACACATCATTAGCTGTGGCTCAGTGTTTATTTACAGTTATATGGCTTTTTAGTTTACACACAGTGAAATGCATAAATCTTACATGGTTGATGAATTTTGATAAATGCATACACATGTATAATCCACACCCAATTAAGATGTAGAGTAATTCTACCATTCCAGGTCCACCTTCCCGCCTCTCCAATACATTCCCATCCCCAAGCTCCTGGTAGCAAGCCAGTGTCTGACCCCTACCACTGTACGTTACTTTTGCTTGTTATTATACTTCATATGAGCACTTGGGGATGTAGCTCAGTGGTAGGGCATGTGTGTTTAGTGTGCACAGGGTTCTGGGTTCCACCCCAAACACTATGCTGAGCACACGCTCACACGAGTGTGCGTGCGCGTACACACACACACACACACACACACACACAATCTGTGATGGGCTAAGGGAGATTGCTTAGTGGGTAGTGTTTGCGGGACAAGCATGAAGACCTGAAATCAGGTCCCCAGAACCTACATAAAAGCCAGGTGTAGTGGAATGTACCCTGTGACCCCAGCACTGAGTAAGGTGGAAACACAGGCTCCTGGGGGCTTGCTGATAAGAGGCAGATCTCTGTGAGTTCAAGACCAGCCTGGTCTACATGGTGAGTTCCAAGATAGCTAGGGTTACATCGAGAAACCCAGTCTCAAAAAGAAAAACAAAAACAAAAAACCAAAAATCTGCTCTGCTGTCTTGGGTCTAGGAAACATTAAGAGGAAAGCACTGGGTAGGACGCACCTCAGTTGGAAGAGGGCTTGCCTAGCACTCATGAAGCCCTGGCTTCCATCCCCAGCACCACAGTAACAGAGCATGTCTGTAATCCCAGCACTAGGAGAGTGGAAGCAGGAGGAACAGAAGTTCAAAGCAGTCTGGCTACTTAGCAAGTTGAGGGCTTCCCTGGAATACGTGAGACCTTGCCTCAAACAAACTAACAAACAGGCAAGCATGCCCACAGATTCCTCTGGGATGGGCCCCCAGCGGTTCTTTCTGCACTGTTTGGACAGTCTATCAGTTAAGGTTGGAGTCCCCTGGCCAGATGACTGGAGCAGTGGCTGGTGTCTGTTATATGGATATGAGTGTCTCCCAAAGGAGTCTATGGGAGACTCTGATCTCCGGTTGGTAGATGCGATCACTGGGAAGTGACTGGGCCATGAGGGCTTTGGCTCCATCACAGAGCTTACCTGTTGATAGATTCCTAATTTGGTGTGATGGCAGAGACATCAGGAAGTGAGGCCCACTAGGAAGAAGTAGATCGTTGGAGACAGGCCTTTGAGGGATGTCATATATTGCCTCCTTCCCTTTCAAATATCTCTTCTCTGCTTCCTGCCCATCCTGAGGTGAGCAGCTGTTCCACCCTGCCTTTCTACCACAGCATTTTACTTCAGAGCCCTAGACACAGGGATCCAGCTGGCCAGACTGCCTGTGAAACCGTGAGACAGAGTGAATGTGCCTCTATGTCACTCCTCTCAGATATCTGTCCCAGCACCAGGAGCTAACCATCTGTCAGGGCCCAAAGAAACCTAGGACAAGTCTCACTCTCCACCTGTGGCTCCTCCCAGCACTTCTCGCCCCGCCCCCTACCCTAACCGTCTCTAGCCCAAAGGCTGGGCTTCTGTTTCCCTTCTCTCAGCTTCGAATTTTCCTCCAGATGTGGCTGGCTGTTCTCTCCCTCATGGCTACAATAAACCTCTTCTCAACCTTACCTTGGAGCGATCGTGTCCTTATTTTAATTCGCTGTCTAAAGCAGAAACTGTCCAATCCCGGGCATGGTTCCCTGTTGCAAATGGTAATTGGCTCCAACAGCCTACTTTGGCCTGGCACATACAGAGAACAGTGGAACTAACTGAATAGCCAAGGAGCAGCCGTGTGTTTGAGTGACAAAGGGTGACATTCGTGGTAAGTCTCGCAAATCGATCTTCTGTTCACAGCTGGGCTGCTGTGGGTGCCTCCCGAGTTTCTCTTTGACTTCTGACTTCCGGTGATGAGGTCTGGAATGCCTGCTGAAGGATAGCCAGTAGAGGAGACACCTACGAGTGCCGGTGTTTAAGAGGGTGTGTACCTGGGGCTCCACCACAGGACTTCCCTCTGGAACTGGTCTAGGAGGGTGGATGGATCTGGGGTGACAGGAGAAAAACCATCCCTATACCCAGTTAAAACAGAGAATCAGGAGGTACGGGGAGATTTGGGAGGGCCCCAAATGAGGGGCCCACAGGCTCCAAGAGACTCAGAAAAGACAAACAGAACACAAATCTGCCAGCAATCTGTAAACACTTGTCCCACAGGAATGGGAGGGCGTAGTAAGTTTCCTGCCCACAGTTGAACGGTGTCGAAATTGCAGACAAGAACAAAGGCTGTTTTCCTGTTTTACGATGTTTATGTGTTTATTTATTTAGTGTGTGTGTGTGGTGTGTTTTGGGATGCAAACACACCGAGGTGCCCATGTGGAGGTCAGAAAACAATTTGCTGAAGCTGGTCCTCCCCATGTGGGTCTTGAGACAGAACTTGGGTCTTCAGCGTTAGTAGGACGCACCTCGCCTGCTCTGCCCAGAAGGGTTATTTTTTTTCTACCCTTACACTTCAACTTTTAGGAACCAAATATGATGATTGATTTTGCTTATCAATTTGATAGAATTTAGAATCACCATCAAAGTAAAGTTCTAGGTGCCATGAGTCACAGCCTGGCAACTGACCTGACTTCATCTTCTCCCCACATAAAGTCAAAAGACCTACCCTGAATGTGGGTGGCCCCATCCCATGCCCTGGGCCCTGAACCGAATAAAAAGAAGAAAGTAGGCTAAACACCAGAATTGTTCTCTCTGCTTCCCAACTGTGGATCCATTGCGACCAGCTACATTATGCCCCTGTTGTCACGACTACCCACCAACCTGTACCCTCAAACGGAGAGTCAAACAAGTCTTCCTTCTTTAGCCGTTCTCATTGGCTGTTAGAGCAATGAGGAAAGTAACTAGTACACTCCTTGTAGCTCATGGGTTAGCAGAAGGCAGGCAGGCGCCTTCTCCGTCGCACCCTGCCCGACGAAGCTCTTTCCTTGTGACACCGTTCCCTGGCAGTCTTCAAGTGAAGCAGCCACCAAGGGGGCTGTCCTTCTTCATGGGCTGCTACACCGGGACTTGGGGATCCTTCTCATTTCTCCCCACCCCTACCTTGGAGTCTATGTTACTTCTGTCACTGTGACAAATATCTGGGGGTGATGAGTTACTTAAAATGACAAAAGATTTACTTTGGCTCTTGACCTCAGAACTTTTGATCTGTGGTCAACTGAGTCTGTTTTCTGGGCTTGTGCTGAGGTGGGAAGCTACCATGGAAGGGAGCAACGCTGTTCACCTCAAAGGGGAGACACAGGTGGATGTGGGGGAAACACGGAAGAAGAGATGGGGTAGGGCTACACCACTTCTTGAGAAAAGCTCTCAAATAGCCCAGGTTGGCTAGGAACTGGCTGAGGCTAAGGCTAACCCCGAATTCCTGATGTCTTTGTCTCTACCTCTGACGTGCTAGGAAAACACCCCTCGCCTACAGTGAGGCTCCCTTCTCTACCCTGGACATCTCCGCCTCTGGCCTGCAGCTCCTCTGCTGGTCCTCTCCCTCTTCTTTCCTGACAATTCAAACTGTACCCTCATAACTCTCCAAAGAGTCTACTTTAAGGGCCTACTCTTTGTTTGTTTTGAGACAGGGTCTCATGTATCCCAGCCCAGCACTGAACATAGTATGCAGCTGAAGATGACCTTGAACTTCGGATGATCCTTCTGTTTTCATCTCACAAGCGCCATGATTACAGGTATGCACCACCGTGCCCAGTTCTTGCAGTGCCAGGGAAGGAACCCAAACGTTGTGCATGTTAGATAAGAACTTTGCCCACTCGGCTTCAGTCCCAGCTCCTAAATCTACCACGTTAAAGCCACACTCAAGCTCTGGCTGCCTTGTGCTTGCTTTCTTCCAGAACAACTTCCTCATGCCTTCTGTCCCCACCTCAAGCCCCTACCCCCCAACCTACCCTTCACTGTACCTGTGTCTTATTGATGATCCCAGATTATATTTTCTTCAAACACCAACAAGTATCTGCCTTCCAATTCCCCACCAGTGAATCAACCCACTTAGGTGATCAATAACCTTTCTCTTGCTCTCCGGTTACAAAGGATGAGGCGTGTCTGAATATGCAAGGCTATTCGTCAGGGGTCTCTAAAGTAACAAATGAATCTCTCTATTTACAAAGGGGATTTATTGAAATGACTTATAGGCTCCAGTCCAGCTAATCCAACAATGGTGGGCTGTGAACCAAAAGTCCAGTCCATGGGGCTGGATGCCTCCACTGGTCTTCAGTGTACACTGGAATCCTGAAGAAGCAGGATCTCATGCCAAGGGGGAGATGGACTTGCTAACGAGGTGAGAGCAAGCAGGCAAAGAGCAAAAGCGGCTTTTTTCCATGACCGTACATGGACTTCCAGAAAGTATGGCCCAGATTAAAGATGTGTATCGTTATCTTCACCCTCAAGCTCTGGATTTGAAGTGGATCTTCAAAGTAAGCAAAAAAATCCTCATTGGTGTGTCCTCATCTTTTATTTTAGTTAATTTCATATGTAGTCATGTTGACAACTAAGTCAAACTTGTACTTAAATCCAAGACCCCATGCTTCCCCATTACCCAATGTCATCCATAACTCTTTCTCCTACACCATCCCTAGCAGAATGTATGTCCTGACCTCTTGAGCCTTCTAGAGATGGGCAATAAGAGGTAGCTTGTCCAAGGTCACACTGGCCCACGACAGCCCAACAGAGTTTAGCACCTCGACCTATGCAGCCTCACCTGATTTTTTTAAAATTTATTTATTTATTATATGTAAGTACACTGTAGCTGTCTTCAGACACTCCAGTAGAGGGCGTCAGATCTTGTTACGGATGGTTACAAGCCACCATGTGGTTGCTGGGATTTGAACTCCGGACCTTCGGAAGAGCAGCCAGGTGCTCTTACCCACTGAACCATCTCACCAGCCCCTCACCTGATTTTTAAACCCCCAGTCACAACGGTTGATGCTTGGAAACAGCCAGCATCTCTGCACGCAGCAAGAGGCTCATTCTTGAGTTTCATGCTTGAGTTTTAGAACATGTTTGTTATGAGACATCTGTCCCCAGGGATAATGGGAATACTGTGTCAACTGGTTTGGAAGCAGAGAGAGTTGCGGAGATAGAGAGAGGACTGTGCTGGGTCTGAGAGCTTGAGTCCTTGAGGGAAAGTGTGAAATCAGTCACGACGAACCTTGCTGTGTTCAACCGTAAGCCACACTAGCCCTGAGAACGGAGGACCCATGCTCTGTCTTCAAAGCCGGAGGCTATGGGCTCTGACGCTGCTGACGCCTTTCTGGCTAGGTGACCTTGAATGGATAATGACGACTCTGAAGAAAGTTTTGACAAGCAGAACAGCAAATCATCAAACTCCTGAAGTGACTTGTCGGTGCTGGCTAGCGTTTTTATTTGCTTGTTTTGCTTTTTTGGATGTATTTATTTATTATATGCAAGTACACTGCAGCTGTCTTCAGACACAACAGAAGAGGGCGTCTGATCTCATTAGGGATGGTTTGTGAGCCACCGTGTGGTTGCTGAGATTTGAACTCAGGACTTTCAGTGCTCTTAATTGTTGGCCATCTCTCCAGCCCAAGATTTCTTTCTCTTTCTCTTTTCTTTTCTTTTC